>NW_028270249.1:112500-120000 GCF_037043375.1 Chiloscyllium plagiosum | reverse complement strand
CTAATCCCACTGTCCCCCCCGCTCTCTCCCCATAGCCCTGTATCCATCCCCAAACTAATCCCACTGTCCCCGCTCTCACCCCATAGCCCTGTATCCATCCCCAAACTAATCCCACTGTCCCCCCCGCTCTCTCCCCATAGCCCTGTATCCATCCCCAAACTAATCCCACTGTCCCCCCGCTCTCTCCCCATAGCCCTGTATCCATCCCCAAACTAATCCCACTGTCTCCCCGCTCTCTCTCCCCATAGCCCTGTATCCATCCCCAAACTAATCCCACTGTCCCCCCGCTCTCTCCCCATAGCCCTGTATCCATCCCCAAACTAATCCCACTGTCCCCCCGCTCTCTCCCCATAGCCCTGTATCCATCCCCAAACTAATCCCACTGTCCCCGCTCTCACCCCATAGCCCTGTATCCATCCCCAAACTAATCCCACTGTCCCCCTGCTCTCTCTCCCCATAGCCCTGTATCGATCCCCAAACTAATCCCACTGTCCCCCCGCTCTCTCCCCATAGCCCTGTATCCATCCCCAAACTAATCCCACTGTCCCCGCTCTCTCTCCCCATAGCCCTGTATCCATCCCCAAACTAATCCCACTGTCCCCCCGCTCTCTCCCCATAGCCCTGTATCCATCCCCAAACTAATCCCACTGTCCCCCCGCTCTCTCCCCATAGCCCTGTATCCATCCCCAAACTAATCCCACTGTCCCCCCGCTCTCTCCCCATAGCCCTGTATCGATCCCCAAACTAATCCCACTGTCCCCCCGCTCTCTCTCCCCATAGCCCTGTATCAATCCCCAAACTAATCCCACTGTCCCCGCTCTCTCTCCCCATAGCCCTGTATCAATCCCCAAACTAATCCCACTGTCCCCCCGCTCTCTCCCCATAGCCCTGTATCGATCCCCAAACTAATCCCACTGTCCCCCCGCTCTCTCCCCATAGCCCTGTATCCATCCCCAAACTAATCCCACTGCCCCCCGCTCTCTCTCCCCATAGCCCTGTATCCATCCCCAAACTAATCCCACTGTCCCCCCGCTCTCTCCCCATAGCCCTGTATCCATCCCCAAACTAATCCCACTGTCCCCCCGCTCTCTCCCCATAGCCCTGTATCGATCCCCAAACTAATCCCACTGTCCCCCCGCTCTCTCCCCATAGCCCTGTAACCATCCCCAAACTAATCCCACTGTCCCCCCGCTCTCTCTCCCCATAGCCCTGTATCCATCCCCAAACTAATCCCACTGTCCCCCCGCTCTCTCCCCATAGCCCTGTATCCATCCCCAAACTAATCCCACTGTCCCCCCGCTCTCTCTCCCCATAGTCCTGTATCCATCCCCAAACTAATCCCACTGTCCCCCCGCTCTCTCCCCATAGCCCTGTATCGATCCCCAAACTAATCCCACTGTCCCCCCGCTCTCTCCCCATAGCCCTGTATCCATCCCCAAACTAATCCCACTGTCCCCCCGCTCTCTCCCCATAGCCCTGTATCCATCCCCAAACTAATCCCACTGTCCCCCCGCTCTCTCTCCCCATAGTCCTGTATCCATCCCCAAACTAATCCCACTGTCCCCCCGCTCTCTCCCCATAGCCCTGTATCGATCCCCAAACTAATCCCACTGTCCCCCCACTCTCTCCCCATAGCCCTGTATCGATCCCCAAACTAATCCCACTGTCCCCCCGCTCTCTCTCCCCATAGCCCTGTATCCATCCCCAAACTAATCCCACTGTCCCCCCGCTCTCTCCCCATAGCCCTGTATCCATCCCCAAACTAATCCCACTGTCCCCCCGCTCTCTCTCCCCATAGCCCTGTATCGATCCCCAAACTAATCCCACTGTCCCCCCGCTCTCTCTCCCCATAGCCCTGTATCCATCCCCAAACTAATCCCACTGTCCCCCCGCTCTCTCTCCCCATAGCCCTGTATCCATCCCCAAACTAATCCCACTGTCCCCCCGCTCTCTCTCCCCATAGCCCTGTATCCATCCCCAAACTAATCCCACTGTCCCCCCGCTCTCTCTCCATAGCCCTGTATCCATCCCCAAACTAATCCCACTGTCCCCCCGCTCTCTCCCCATAGCCCTGTATCCATCCCCAAACTAATCCCACTGTCCCCCCGCTCTCTCTCCCCATAGCCCTGTATCCATCCCCAAACTAATCCCACTGTCCCCCCGCTCTCTCTCCCCATAGCCCTGTATCCATCCCCAAACTAATCCCACTGTCTCCCCGCTCTCTCTCCTCATAGCCCTGTATCCATCCCCAAACTAATCCCACTGTCTCCCCGCTCTCTCTCCTCATAGCCCTGTATCCATCCCCAAACTAATCCCACTGTCCCCGCTCTCTCTCCCCATAGCCCTGTATCCATCCCCAAACTAATCCCACTGTCCCCCCGCTCTCTCCCCATAGCCCTGTATCCATCCCCAAACTAATCCCACTGTCCCCCCGCTCTCTCCCCATAACCCTGTATCCATCCCCAAACTAATCCCACTGTCCCCCCGCTCTCTCTCCCCATAGCCCTGTATCCATCCCCAAACTAATCCCACTGTCTCCCCGCTCTCTCTCCCCATAGCCATGTATCCATCCCCAAACTAATCCCACTGTCCCCCCGCTCTCTACCCATAGCCCTGTATCCATCCCCAAACTAATCCCACTGTCCCCCGCTCTCTCTCCCCATAGCCCTGTATCCATCCCCAAACTAATCCCACTGTCCCCCCGCTCTCCCCATAGCCCTGTATCCATCCCCAAACTAATCCCACTGTCCACCCGCTCTCTCCCCATAGCCCTGTATCCATCCCCAAACTAATCCCACTGTACCCCTTCTCTCTCCCCATAGCCCTGTATCCATCCCCAAACTAATCCCACTGTCCCCCCGCTCTCTCTCCCCATAGCCCTGTATCCATCCCCAAACTAATCCCACTGTCCCCCCCGCGCTCTCTCCCCATAGCCCTGTATCCATCCCCAAACTAATCCCACTGTCCCCCCGCTCTCTCTCCCCATAGCCCTGTATCCATCCCCAAACTAATCCCACTGTCCCCCCGCTCTCTCCCCCTAGCCCTGTATCCATCCCCAAACTAATCCCACTGTCCCCCCGCTCTCTCTCCCCATAGCCCTGTATCCATCCCCAAACTAATCCCACTGTCCCCCCGCTCTCTCTCCATAGCCCTGTATCCATCCCCAAACTAATCCCACTGTCCCCCCGCTCTCTCCCCATAGCCCTGTAACCATCCCCAAACTAATCCCACTGTCCCCCGCTCTCTCTCCCCATAGCCCTGTATCAATCCCCAAACTAATCACACTGTCCCCCCGCTCTCTCTCCATAGTCCTGTATCCATCCCCAAACTAATCCCACTGTCCCCCCGCTCTCTCTCCCCATAGCCCTGTATCCATCCCCAAACTAATCCCACTGTCCCCCCGCTCTTCTCCCCATAGATGTGTATCCATCCCCAAACTAATCCCACTGTCCCCCCACTCTCTCCCCATAGCCCTGTATCCATCCCCAAACTAATCCCACTGTCCCCCCACTCTCTCCCCATAGCCCTGTATCCATCCCCAAACTAATCCCACTGTCCCCCCGCGCTTTCTCCCCATAGCCCTGTATCCATCCCCAAACTAATCCCACTGTCCCCCCGCTCTCTCCCCATAGCCCTGTATCCGTCCCCAAACTAATCCCACTGTCCCCCCGCTCTCTCCCCATAGCCCTGTATCCATCCCCAAACTAATCCCACTGTCCCCCCGCTCTCTCTCCCCATAGCCCTGTATCGATCCCCAAACTAATCCCACTGTCAACCCGCTCTCTCCCCATAGCCCTGTATCCATCCCCAAACTAATCCCACTGGCCCCCCGCTCTCTCCCCATAGCCCTGTATCCATCCCCAAACTAATCCCACTGTCCCCCCGCTCTCTCCCCATAGCCCTGTATCCATCCCCAAACTAATCCCACTGTCCCCCCGCTCTCTCCCCATAGCCCTGTATCCATCCCCAAACTAATCCCACTGTCCCCCCGCTCTCTCTCCCCATAGCCCTGTATCGATCCCCAAACTAATCCCTCGGTCCCCCCGCTCTCTCCCCATAGCCCTGTATCCATCCCCAAACTAATCCCACTGTCCCCCCGCTCTCTCCCCATAGCCCTGTATCCATCCCCAAACAAATCCCACTGTCCCCCCGCTCTCTCTCCCCATAGCCCTGTATCCATCCCCAAACTAATCCCACTGTCCCCCCGCTCTCTCCCCATAGCCCTGTATCCATCCCCAAACTAATCCCACTGTCCCCCCGCTCTCTCTCCCCATAGCCCTGTATCCATCCCCAAACTAATCCCACTGTCCCCCCGCTCTCTCTCCCCATAGCCCTGTATCCATCCCCAAACTAATCCCACTGTCCCCCCGCTCTCCCCATAGCCCTGTATCCATCCCCAAACTAATCCCACTGTCCCCCCGCTCTCTCCCCGTAGCCCTGTATCCATCCCCAAACTAATCCCACTGTCCCCCCGCTCTCTCCCCATAGCCCTGTATCCATCCCCAAACTAATCCCACTGTCCCCCCGCTCTCTCCCCATAGCCCTGTATCCATCCCCAAACTAATCCCACTGTCCCCGCTCTCTCTCCCCATAGCCCTGTATCCATCCCCAAACTAATCCCACTGTCCCCCCGCTCTCTCCCCATAGCCCTGTATCCATCCCCAAACTAATCCCACTGTCCCCCCGCTCTCTCTCCCCATAGCCCTGTATCCATCCCCAAACTAATCCCACTGTCCCCGCTCTCTCTCCCCATAGCCCTGTATCCATCCCCAAACTAATCCCACTGTCCCCCCGCTCTCTCCCCATAGCCCTGTATCCATCCCCAAACTAATCCCACTGTCCCCCCGCTCTCTCTCCATAGCCCTGTATCCATCCCCAAACTAATCCCACTGTCCCCCCGCTCTCTCCCCCCATAGCCCTGTATCCATCGCCAAACTAATCCCACTGTCCCCCCGCTCTCCCCCCATAACCCTGTATCCATCCCCAAACTAATCCCACTGTCCCCCGCTCTCTCTCCCCATAGCCCTGTATCCATCCCCAAACTAATCCCACTGTCCCGCCGCTCTCTCCCCATAGCCCTGTATCCATCCCCAAACTAATCCCACTGTCCCCCCGCTCTCCCCATAGCCCTGTATCGATCCCCAAACTAATCCCACTGTCCCCCCGCTCTCCCCCCATAACCCTGTATCCATCCCCAAACTAATCCCACTGTCCCCGCTCGCTCTCCCCATAGCCCTGTATCCATCCCCAAACTAATCCCGCTGTCCCCCCGCTCTCTCCCCATAGCCCTGTATCCATCCCCAAACTAATCCCACTGTCCCCCCGCTCTCTCCCCATAGCCCTGTATCCATCCCCAAACTAATCCCGCTGTCCCCCCGCTCTCTCCCCATAGCCCTGTATCGATCCCCAAACTAATCCCACTGTCCCCCGCTCTCTCTCCCCATAGCCCTGTATCCATCCCCAAACTAATCCCACTGTCCCCCCGCTCTCTCTCCCCATAGCCCTGTATCCATCCCCAAACTAATCCCACTGTCCCCCCCGCTCTCTCCCCATAGCCCTGTATCAATCCCCAAACTAATCCCACTGTCCCCCCGCTCTCTCTCCCCATAGCCCTGTATCGATCCCCAAACTAATCCCACTGTCCCCCCGCTCTCTCCCCCCATAGCTCTGTATCCATCCCCAAACTAATCCCGCTGTCCCCCCGCTCTCTCTCCCCATAGCCCTGTATCCATCCCCAAACTAATCCCACTGTCCCCGCACTCTCTCCCCATAGCCCTGTATCCATCCCCAAACTAATCCCACTGTCCCCCCCGCTCTCTCTCCCCATAGCCCTGTATCCATCCCCAAACTAATCCCACTGTCCCCCCGCTCTCTCTCCCCATAGCCCTGTATCCATCCCCAAACTAATCCCACTGTCCCCCCGCTCTCTCTCCCCATAGCCCTGTATCCATCGCCAAACTAATCCCACTGTCCCCCCCGCTCTCTCCCCATAGCCCTGTATCCATCCCCAAACTAATCCCACTGTCCCCCCGCTCTCTCTCCCCATAGCCCTGTATCAATCCCCAAACTAATCCCACTGTCCCCCCGCTCTCTCTCCCCATAGCCCTGTATCAGTCCCCAAACTAATTCCACTGTCTCCCCGCTCTCTCTCCCCATAGCCCTGTATCCATCCCCAAACTAATCCCACTGTCCCCCAGCTCTCTCTCCCCATAGCCCTGTATCCATCCCCAAACTAATCCCACTGTCCCCCCCGCTCTCTCTCCCCATAGCCCTGTATCGATCCCCAAACTAATCCCACTGTCCCCCGGCTCTCTCCCCATAGCCCTGTATCCATCCCCAAACTAATCCCACTGTCCCCCCGCTCTCTCCCCATAGCCCTGTATCGATCCCCAAACTAATCCCACTGTCCCCCCGCTCTCTCTCCCCATAGCCCTGTATCCATCCCCAAACTAATCCCACTGTCCCCCCGCTCTCTCCCCATAGCCCTGTATTGATCCCCAAACTAATCCCACTGCCCCGCCCTCTCTCCCCATAGCCCTGTATCCATCCCCAAACTAATCCCACTGTCCCCCCGCTCTCTCTCCCCATAGCCCTGTATCCATCCCCAAACTAATCCCACTGTCCCCCCGCTCTCTCCCCATAGCCCTGTATCCATCCCCAAACTAATCCCACTGTCCCCGCTCTCTCCCCATAGCCCTGTATCCATCCCCAAACTAATCCCACTGTCCCCCCGCTCTCTCTCCCCATAGCCCTGTATCCATCCCCAAACTAATCCCACTGTCCCCCCCGCTCTCTCCCCATAGCCCTGTATCCATCCCCAAACTAATCCCACTGCCCCGCCCTCTCTCCCCATAGCCCTGTATCCATCCCCAAACTAATCCCACTGCCCCGCCCTCTCTCCCCATAGCCCTGTATCCATCCCCAAACTAATCCCACTGTCCCCCCGCTCTCTCCCCATAGCCCTGTATCCATCCCCAAACTAATCCCACTGCCCCGCCCTCTCTCCCCATAGCCCTGTATCCATCCCCAAACTAATCCCACTGTCCCCCCGCTCTCTCTCCCCATAGCTCTGTATCCATCCCCAAACTAATCCCACTGTCCCCCCGCTCTCTCCCCATAGCCCTGTATCCATCCCCAAACTAATCCCACTGTCCCCCCGCTCTCTCTCCCCATAGCCCTGTATCCATCCCCAAACTAATCCCACTGTCCCCGCTCTCTCCCCATAGCCCTGTATCCATCCCCAAACTAATCCCACTGTCCCCCCGCTCTCTCTCCCCATAGCTCTGTATCCATCCCCAAACTAATCCCACTGTCCCCCCGCTCTCTCTCCCCATAGCCCTGTATCCATCCCCAAACTAATCCCACTGTCCCCCCGCTCTCTCCCCATAGCCCTGTATCCATCCCCAAACTATTCCCATTTTTCAACTTGTTAGTTTCAAATTGTTCCGTTTATAAATACGATCGAATTAAAGTTCATCACTTGCATGACAATTTCCTCGT
>NW_028270249.1:57500-105000 GCF_037043375.1 Chiloscyllium plagiosum | reverse complement strand
CACGAGGGTGGGGGGTGGGGGATAGGGGGTAAATAGACAAGGTCTAATCCCCCCTGGTGTGGGGGGAGCTGAGGGGGTGACTCTTATAGAGGTTTATAAACTCACGAGGGGGGGGTGGGGGATAGGGGGTAAATAGACAAGGTCTAATCCCCCCTGGTGTGGGGGGAGCTGAGGGGGTCACTCTTATAGAGGTTTATAAACTCATGAGGGGGGTGTTTGGATAGGGGGTAAATAGACAAGGTCTAATCCCCCTGTGATGGGGGGAGCCTGTAACTAGAGAGGGTGGGTTTAATGGGTAATAGGGACTCAAGGGGGTAACTTTTTTCCCACAGGGGGTGTGTGGTGGGAAACAAGGGAGGTGATGGGGGCCAGTTCAACATGGATGGAGAAGCAGGGGTTTAGAGGAATGGGGGGGGGGGGGGGGGCAAGGGCTGGGGGGAAACGGGGGCTGGGTTGGGTTGGGATAGCACGGACGGGTGGGGCCGAAGGGTCCACCTTCATGTCGTGCATCCCACGCATCCATCACACACTGAGAACGGGTCAGGAAAATGCCATCGTACCCTTACTGTCCCCAGACCCTTCGGCCATATGGATAGTTGGGGGGGTGGAGGGGGAATCAGTTATGGTAACGCCATTGAACGTCAAGGGGGCGATGGTTAGATTCTCTCTTGTTGGAGACGGTAACCCCCAGGATGTTGATAGTGGGGGGGGGAAGGGGGATTCAGTGACGGTAACGCCATTGAACGTCAAGGGGGCGATGGTTAGATTCTCTCTTGTTGGAGACGGTAACCCCCAGGATGTTGATAGTGGGGGGGTAAGCTGGATTCAGTGACGGTAACGCCATTGAACGTCAAGGGGACGATGGTTAGATTCTCTCTTGTTGGAGACGGTAACCCCCAGGATGTTGATAGTGGGGGGGAAGGGGGATTCAGTGACGGTAATGCCATTGAACGTCAAGGGGGCGATGGTTAGATTCTCTCTTGTTGGTGATGCTCACAGCCTGGCGTTTGTGTGGTGGGAATGTTCCTTGCCCCTTCCCAGCCCAAACCTGGATATTGTCCAGATCTTGGGGCATTTGGACCCAGACTGCTTCAGAATCTGAGGGGTCACTACGCAGACTGTACATTCTCACCTCCAGGTTAATGGTGTTCTGTGGATAGAGAACACAAAGAGAAGTTATTGAGAATGGGTCAGGAAAATGCCATCGTACCCTAACTGTCCCCAGGCCCTTCGGCCAGGTCTAGCTGCTATCTCTGAAACTCTCGAGCTGACCGGTCAGGGAAAGGGTGGGCTGGGTCAGATTTGAAACCAATATCACATGGGAGTCGCTCTCGAATGTTCCCCTGGATAATTCCCAATCCTTACCTTGGAGCTGGTAATCGTCACCTGTGGATGGAGGGAATACAGGAGGATATTAGAAATATGAAAGGGAAAGGCTATTGATCTCTGACTGACCCACCCACACTCTCTGGCAGTGCCCTGCTGCTCTCCCTCTCTGATGCAAAGTTCCTGATCGAGTTGTGGAAATTCAGACCCAATCTGAGGTCGAAACTCCTGAAGATTACTCAGAAATGGGTGACTTGTACCCAAGAAGGCAGACAGCTTGTAGATGGGAACGATTTGACCTGAAGCATTCAGACCTTTTAAAGCAGTTGTTCACTCTCTAATGGTTACGCCACTGAACGTCAAGGGGGCGATGGTTAGATTCTCTCTTGTTGGAGACGGTAACCCCCAGGATGTTGATAGTGGGGGGGGGTTAGGGGGATTCAGTGATGGTAACGCCATTGAATGTCAAGGGGGCAATGGTTAGATTCTCTCTCTCTCTTGTTGGAGACGGTAACCCCCAGGATGTTGGTAGTGGGGGGAAAATGTTCCCCTGGATATTTCGCAATCCTTACCGTATTTCCGGTAGGTCTGAACTGTGGATGGAGAGAATACAGGAAGATATTAGAAATGTGAAATGAAAAAGTTATTTTACTCTAACTGACCCACCCACACTCTCAGGCAGTGACTTACTGCTCTCTCTTTCTCTCTGATACAATGTTACGAATCAATTTGGGGAAATTCAGACCGAATCTGGAGACCAAAGTCCTTAAGATTACTGAGAAACGCGAAGGCAGACAGCTTGTGGATGGGATCGATTTGACCAGAAACATTTGGACCTCTTTTAAAAAATCAGTCATTGATTGATCATAATGTCTTTGATTGTCAAGTGGGCGATGGTTGGATTTTCTCTTGTTGGTGATGCTCACAGCCTGGCGTTTGGGTGGTGGGAATGTTCCTTGCCCCTTCCCAGCCCAAGTCTGGATATTGTCTAGATCTTGGGACATTTGGACCCAGACTCTTTCAGTATCTGAGGAGTCACTACGTAGACTGTACATTCTCACCTACAGGTCCGTAGCCATCCGTGGATAGAGAACACAAAGAGAAGTGATTGAGAATGGGTCAGGAAAATGCCATTGTACCCTAACTGTCCCCAGGCCCTTCGGCCAGGTCTAGCTGCTATCTCTGAAACTCTCGAGCTGACCGGTCAGGGGAAGAGTGGGCTGGGTCTGATTTGTAACCAATATCACGTGGGAGTCGCTCTCGAATGTTCCCCTGGATAATTCCCAATCCTTACCTTTATAGCCGTATGGAACAACTGTGGATGGAGGGAATACAGGAAGATATTAGAAATGTGAAAGGGAAAGGCTATTGATCTCTAACTGACCCACCCACACTCTCTGGCAGTGCCCTGCTGCTCTCCCTCTCTGATGCAAACTATCTGATCGAGTTGGGGATATTCAGACCCAATCTGGAATTGAAAGTCCTCAAGATTACTCAGAAATGTGTGACCGATTCCCTGGAATGCATAATGCTTGTGGATGGGAACAATTTGACCAGGAGCATTCGGACTTTTTAAAAAATTCATTCATTCTGTGATGACAATGACTTTGAACATCCATGGGGCGTTGGTTAGATTCTCTCTCTCTCTCTCTCACTTGTTGGAGACGGTAACCCCCAGGATGTTGATAGTGGGGGGGAAGGGGGATTCAGTGACGGTAACGCCATTGAACGTCAAGGGGGCGATGGTTAGATTCTCTCTTGTTGGAGACGGTAACCCCCAGGATGTTGATAGTGTGGGGGAAGGGGGATTCAGTGACGGTAACGCCATTGAACGTCAAGGGGGCGATGGTAAGATTCTCTCTTGTTGGAGACGGTAACCCCCAGGATGTTGATAGTGGGGGGGGGGAAGGGGGATTCAGTGACGGTAACACCATTGAACGTCAAGGGGGCGATGGTTAGATTCTCTCTTGTTGGAGATGCTCACAGCCTGGCGTTTGTGTCGTGGGAATGTTACTTGCCCCTTCCCAGCCCAAGCCTGGATATTGTCCAGATCTTGGGGCATTTGGACCCAGACTGTTTCAGTATCTGAGGAGTCACTCCGCAGACTGTGCATTCTCACCTCCAGGTCCGTAGCCATCTGTGGATAGAGAACACAAAGAGAAGTTATTGAGAATGGGTCAGGAAAATGCCATCGTACCCTAACTGTCCCCAGGCCCTTCGGCCAGGTCTAGCTGCTATCTCTGAAACTCTCGAGCTGACCGGACAGGGGAAGAGTGGGCTGGGTCAGATTTGTATCCAATATCAAGTCAATCTCAAATATTCCTTTTGATAATTCCCAATCCTTATCTTTAGGGCCGTAGGGAACAACTGTGGATGGAGGGAATACAGGAGGATATTAGAAATGTGAAAGGGAAAGGCTATTGATCTCCAACTGACCCACCCACACTCTCAGGCAGTGCCCTGCTGCTCTCCCTCTCTGATGCAAAGTTACTGATCGATTTGTGGAGATTCAGACCCAATCTGGAGACCAACGTCCTCAAGGTCACCCACAAACATGTGACTGGTTCCCAAGAGGGCAGATAGCTTATGGATCGGAACGATTAGACCAGGAGCATTTGGACTACTTAAAAAAACTCATTCATTCAGTGATCATAATGCTGTGGAACATCAAGTGGATGATGTTTAGATTTTGTCTCTCTTGTTGGAGACGGTAACCCCCAGGATGATGATCATGGGGGGGGGGAGGGGGATTCAGTGATGGTAACGCCATTGAGCATCAAGGGGACGATGGTTAGATTCTCTCTTGTTGGAGACGGTAACCCCCAGGATGTTGATAGTGGGGGGGAAGGGGGATTCAGTGACGGTAACACCACTGAACGTCAAGGGGACGACGGTTAGATTCTCTCTTGTTGGAGACGGTAACCCCCAGGATGTTGATAGTGGTGGGGAAGGGGGATTCAGTGATGGTAACGCCATTGAACGTCAAGGGGACGATGGTTAGATTCTCTCTTGTTGGAGACGGTAACCCCCAGGATGTTGATAGTGCGGGGGGGGGGAAGGGGGATTCAGTGACGGTCACACCATTGAGCGTCAAGGGGACGATGGTGAGATTCTCTCTTGTTGGAGACGGTAATCCCCAGGATGTTGATAGTGGGGGGGGGAAGGGGGATTCCGTGACGGTAACGCCATTGAACGTCAAGGGGGCGATGGTTAGATTCTCTCTTGTTGGAGACGGTAACCCCCAGGATGTTGATAGTGGGTAGGGGGAAGGGGGATTCAGTGACGGTAACGCCATTGAACATCAAGGGGGCGATGGTTAGATTCTCTCTTGTTGGAGACGGTAACCCCCAGGATGTTGATAGTGGGGGGGAAGGGGGATTCAGTGATGGTCACACCATTGAACGTCAAGGGGACGATGGTTAGATTCTCTCTTGTTGGAGACGGTAACCCCCAGGATGTTGATAGTGGCGGGGGGGGAAGGGGGATTCAGTGACGGTAACACCATTGAACGTCAAGGGGGCGATGGTTAGATTCTCTCTTGTTGGAGACGGTAACCCCCAGGATGTTGATAGTGGGGGAAGGGGGATTCCGTGACGGTAACGCCATTGAACGCCAAGGGGGCGATGGTTAGATTCTCTCTTGTTGTAGACGGTAACCCCCAGGATGTTGATAGTGGGGGGGGGGAAGGGGGGTTCAGTGACGGTAACACCATTGAACGTCAAGGGGGCGATGGTTAGATTCTCTCTTGTTGGAGACGGTAACCCCCAGGATGTTGATAGTGGGGGGGGAAGGGGGATTCAGTGACGGTAACACCACTGAACGTCAAGGGGACGATGGTTAGATTCTCTCTTGTTGGAGATGCTCACAGCCTGGCGTTTGTGTGGTGGGAATGTTACTTGCCCCTCCCCAGCCCAAGCCTGGATATTGTCCTGATATTGGGGCATTTGGACCCAGACTGTTTCAGTATCTGAGGAGTCACTACGCAGACTGTACATTCTCACCTCCAGGTCCGTAGCCATCTGTGGATAGAGAACACAAAGAGAAGTTATTGAGAATGGGTCAGGAAAATGCCATCATACCCTAACTGTCCCCAGGCCCTTCGGCCAGGTCTAGCTGCTATCTCTGAAACTCTCGAGCTGACCGGTCAGGGGAAGAGTGGGCTGGGTCAGATTTGTATCCAATATCAAGTCAATCTCAAATATTCCTTTTGATAATTCCCAATCCTTACCTTTAGGGCCGTAATCGTCACCTGTGGATGGAGGGAATACAGGAGGATATTAGAAATGTGAAGGGGAAAGGCTATTGATCTCTAACTGACCCACCCACACTCTCAGGCAGTGCCCTGCTGCTCTCCCTCTCTGATGCAAAGTTACTGATCGATTTGTGGAGATTCAGACCCAATCTGGAGACCAACGTCCTCAAGGTCACCCACAATCATGTGACTGGTTCCCAAGAGGGCAGACAGCTTGTGGATCGGAACGATTAGACCAGGAGCATTTGGACTACTTAAAAAAACTCATTCATTCAGTGATCATAATGCTGTGGAACATCAAGTGGATGATGTTTAGATTTTGTCTCTCTTGTTGCAGATGGTAACCCCCAGGATGATGATCATGGGGGAGGGGAAGGGGGATTCAGTGATGGTAACGCCATTGAGCATCAAGGGGACGATGGTTAGATGCTCTCTTGTTGGAGACAGTAACCCCCAGGATGATGATCATGGGGGAGGGGAAGGGGGATTCAGTGATGGTAACGCCATTGAGCATCAAGGGGACAATGGTTAGATTCTCTCTTGTTGGAGACGGGAACCCCCAGGATGTTGATAGTGGGGGGGGGGAAGGGGGATTCAGTGACGGTAACGCCATTGAACGTCAAGGGGACGATGGTTAGATTCTCTCTTGTTGGAGACGGTAAGCCCCAGGATGTTGATAGTGTGGGGGAAGGGGGATTCAGTGACGGTAACGCCATTGAACGTCAAGGGGGCAATGGTAAGATTCTCTCTTGTTGGAGACGGTAACCCCCAGGATGTTGATAGTGGGGGGGAAGGGGGATTCAGTGACGGTAACGCCATTGAACGTCAAGGGGGCGATGGTTAGATTCTCTCTTGTTGGAGACGGTAACCCCCAGGATGTTGATAGTGGGGGGGGAAGGGGGATTCAGTGACGGAAACACCATTGAACGTCAAGGGGGCGATGGTTAGATTCTCTCTTGTTGGAGACGGTAACCCCCAGGATGTTGATAGTGGGGGGGGGAAGGGGGATTCAGTGACGGTAACACCATTGAACGTCAAGGGGGCGATGGTTAGATTCTCTCTTGTTGGAGACGGTAACCCCCAGGTTGTTGATAGTGGGGGGGGGAAGGGGGATTCAGTGACGGTAATACCACTGAACGTCAAGGGGGCGATGGTTAGATTCTCTCTTGTTGATGATGCTCACAGCCTGGCGTTTGTGTGGTGGGAATGTTACTTGCCCCTCCCCAGCCCAAGCCTGGATATTGTCCAGATCTTGGGACATTTGGACCCAGACTGCTTCAGTATCTGAGGAGTCACTACGCAGACTGTACATTCTCACCTACAGGTCCGTAGCCATCTGTGGATAGAGAACACAAAGAGAAGTTATTGAGAATGGGTCAGGAAAATGCCATTGTACCCTAACTGTCCCCAGGCCTTTCGGCCAGGTCTAGCTGCTATCTCTGAAACTCTCGAGCTGACCGGTCAGGGGAAGAGTGGGCTGGGTCAGATTTGTATCCAATATGAAGTCAATCTCAAATATTCCTTTTGATAATTCCCAATCCTTATCTTTAGGGCCGTAGGGAACAACTGTGGATGGAGGGAATACAGGAGGATATTAGAAATGTGAAAGGGAAAGGCTATTGATCTCTAACTGACCCACCTACACTCTCAGGCAGTGCCCTGCTGCACTCTCTCTCTGATGCAAAGTTACTGATCGATTTGTGGAGATTCAGACCCAATCTGGAGACCAACGTCCTCAAGGTCACCCACAATCATGTGACTGGTTCCCAAGAGGGCAGACAGCTTGTGGATCGGAACGATTAGACCAGGAGCATTTGGACTACTTAAAAAAACTCATTCATTCAGTGATCCTAATGCTGTGGAACATCAAGTGGATGATGTTTAGATTTTGTCTCTCTTGTTGCAGATGGTAACCCCCAGGATGATGATCATGGGGGAGGGGAAGGGGGATTCAGTGATGGTAACGCCATTGAGCATCAAGGGGACGATGGTTAGATGCTCTCTTGTTGGAGACAGTAACCCCCAGGATGATGATCATGGGGGAGGGGAAGGGGGATTCAGTGATGGTAACGCCATTGAGCATCAAGGGGACAATGGTTAGATTCTCTCTTGTTGGAGACGGGAACCCCCAGGATGTTGATAGTGGGGGGGGGGAAGGGGGATTCAGTGACGGTAACGCCATTGAACGTCAAGGGGACGATGGTTAGATTCTCTCTTGTTGGAGACGGTAAGCCCCAGGATGTTGATAGTGTGGGGGAAGGGGGATTCAGTGACGGTAACGCCATTGAACGTCAAGGGGGCAATGGTAAGATTCTCTCTTGTTGGAGACGGTAACCCCCAGGATGTTGATAGTGGGGGGGAAGGGGGATTCAGTGATGGAAACACCATTGAACGTCAAGGGGGCGATGGTTAGATTCTCTCTTGTTGGAGACGGTAACCCCCAGGATGTTGATAGTGTGGGGGAAGGGGATTCAGTGACGGTAACACCATTGAACGTCAAGGGGGCGATGGTTAGATTCTCTCTTGTTGGAGACGGTAACCCCCAGGTTGTTATTAGTGGGGGGGGGAAGGGGGATTCAGTGACGGTAATACCACTGAACGTCAAGGGGACGATGGTTAGATTCTCTCTTGTTGGAGATGCTCACAGCCTGGCGTTTGTGTGGTGGGAATGTTACTTGCCCCTCCCCAGCCCAAGCCTGGATATTGTCCTGATATTGGGGCATTTGGACCCAGACTGTTTCAGTATCTGAGGAGTCACTACGCAGACTGTACATTCTCACCTACAGGTCCGTAGCCATCTGTGGATAGAGAACACAAAGAGAAGTTATTGAGAATGGGTCAGGAAAATGCCATTGTACCCTAACTGTCCCCAGGCCTTTCGGCCAGGTCTAGCTGCTATCTCTGAAACTCTCGAGCTGACCGGTCAGGGGAAGAGTGGGCTGGGTCAGATTTGTATCCAATATGAAGTCAATCTCAAATATTCCTTTTGATAATTCCCAATCCTTATCTTTAGGGCCGTAGGGAACAACTGTGGATGGAGGGAATACAGGAGGATATTAGAAATGTGAAAGGGAAAGGCTATTGATCTCTAACTGACCCACCTACACTCTCAGGCAGTGCCCTGCTGCACTCTCTCTCTGATGCAAAGTTACTGATCGATTTGGGGAGATTCAGACCCAATCTGGAGACCAACGTCCTCAAGGTCACCCACAATC
Source organism: Chiloscyllium plagiosum (assembly GCF_037043375.1). Lineage (NCBI taxonomy): Eukaryota > Metazoa > Chordata > Chondrichthyes > Orectolobiformes > Hemiscylliidae > Chiloscyllium > Chiloscyllium plagiosum. The sequence continues at coordinate 96,207 of NW_028270249.1, read as the reverse complement.
ATGTGACTGGTTCCCAAGAGGGCAGACAGCTTGTGGATCGGAACGATTAGACCAGGAGCATTTGGACTACTTAAAAAAACTCATTCATTCAGTGATCATAATGCTGTGGAACATCAAGTGGATGATGTTTAGATTTTGTCTCTCTTGTTGCAGATGGTAACCCCCAGGATGATGATCATGGGGGAGGGGAAGGGGGATTCAGTGATGGTAACGCCATTGAGCATCAAGTGGACGATGGTTAGATGCTCTCTTGTTGGAGACGGTAAACCCCAGGATGATGATCATGGGGGCGGGGAAGGGGGATTCAGTGATGGTAACGCCATTGAGCATCAAGGGGACGATGGTTAGATTCTCTCTTGTTGGAGACGGTAACCCCCAGGATGTTGATAGTGGGGGGGGGGGGGGGGGGGGGAAGGGGGGTTCAGTGACGGTAACTCCATTGAACGTCAAGGGGGCGATGGTTAGATTCTCTCTTGTTGGAGACGGTAACCCCCAGGATGTTGATAGTGGGGGGGGGAAGGGGGATTCAGTGACTGTAACACCATTGAACGTCAAGGGGGCGATGGTTAGATTCTCTCTTGTTGGAGATGCTCACAGCCTGGCGTTTGTGTGGTGGGAATGTTACTTGCCCCTCCCCAGCCCAAGTCTGGATATTGTCCAGATCTTGGGGCATTTGGAGCCAGACTGCTTCAGCATCTGAGGAGTCACTACATAGACTGTACATTCTCACCTACAGGTCCGTAGTCACCTGTGGATAGAGAACACAAAGAGATGTTATTGAGAATGGGTCAGGAAAATGCCATCGTACCCTGACTGTCCCCAGGCCCTTCGGCCAGGTCTAGCTGCTATCTCTGAAACTCTCGAGCTGACCTGTCAGGGGAAGGTTGGGCTGGGTCTGATTTGTAACCAATATCACGTGGGAGTTGCTCTCGAATGTTCCCCTGGATAATTCCCAATCCTTACCTTTAGGGCCATATTCGGCAACTGTGGATGGAGAGAATACAGGAAGATATTAGAAATGTGAAAGGGAAAGGCTATTGATCTCTAACTGACCCACCCACACTCTCTGGCAGTGCCCTGCTGCTCTCCCTCTCTGATGCAAACGATCTGATCAAGTTCGGATATTCAGACCCAATCTGGAATTGAAAGTCCTCAAGATTGCTCAGAAATGTGTGACCGATTCCCTGGAATGCATAATGCTTGTGGATGGGAACAATTTGACCAGGAGCATTCGGACATTTAAAAAAATTCACTCATTCTGTGATGACAATGACTTTGAACATCCATGGGGCGTTGGTTAGATTCTCGCTCTCTCTCTCTCTTGTTGGAGACGGTAACCCCCAGGATGTTGATAGTGGGGCAGGGGGAAGGGAGATTCTGTGACCGTAACGCCATTGAAGGTCAAGGGGGCGATGGTTAGATTCTCTCTTGTTGGAGATGCTCACAGCCTGGCGTTTGGGTGGTGGGAATGTTACTTGCCCCTCCCCAGCCCAAACCTGGATATTGTCCAGATCTTGGGGCATTTGGACCCAGACTGTTTCAGTATCTGAGGAGTCACTACGCAGACTGTACATTCTCACCTACAGGTCCGTAGCCATCTGTGGATAGAGAACACAAAGAGAAGTTATTGAGAATGGGTCAGGAAAATGCCATTGTACCCTAACTGTCCCCAGGCCCTTCGGCCAGGTCTAGCTGCTATCTCTGAAACTCTCGAGCTGACCGGTCAGGGGAAGAGTGGGCTGGGTCAGATTTGTATCCAATATGAAGTCAATCTCAAATATTCCTTTTGATAATTCCCAATCCTTATCTTTAGGGCCGTAGGGAACAACTGTGGATGGAGGGAATACAGGAGGATATTAGAAATGTGAAAGGGAAAGGCTATTGATCTCTGACCGACCCACCCACACTCTCAGGCAGTGCCCTGCTGCTCTCCCTCTCTGATGCAAAGTTACTGATCGAGTTGGGGAGATTCAGACCCAACCTGGAGACCATAGACCTCAAGATCACTCAGAAACAGGAAAGCAGACAGCTTGTGGATGGGAATGATTTGACCAGAAACAGTTGGACCTGAAAAAAAATTGTGTTTTTAGTGAAGGTAAAGCCATTGAACTTCAAGGGGGCGATGGTTAGATTCTCTCTCTCTCTTGTTGGAGATGGTAACCCCCAGGATGTTGGTAGTGGGGGGGAAGGGGGATTCAGTGACAGTAACACCATTGAACATCAAGGGGATGATGGTTAGATTCTCTCTTGTTGGAGATGCTCACAGCCTGGCATTTGTGTGGTGGGAATGTTACTTGCCCCTCCCCAGCCCAAGCCTGGATATTGTCCAGATCTTGGCGCATTTGGAGCCAGACTGCTTCAGTATCTGAGGAGTCACTACGTAGACTGTACATTCTCACCTACAGGTCCGTAGTCATCTGTGGATAGAGAACACAAAGAGAAGTTATTGAGAATGGGTCAGGAAAATGCCATTGTACCCTGACTGTCCCCAGGCCCTTCGGCCAGGTCTAGCTGCCATCTCTGAAACTCTCGAGCTGACCGGTCAGGGAAAGGATGGGCTAGGTCTGATTTGTAACCAATATCACGTGGGAGTCACTCTCGAATGTTCCCCTGGATAATTCCCAATCCTTACCTTTAGGGCCGTAGGGAACAACTGTGGATGGAGAGAATACAGAAGGATATTAGAAATATGAAATGGAAAGGCTATTGATCTATAACTGACCCACCCACACTCTCTGGCAGTGCCCTGCTGCTCTCCCTCTCTGATGCAAAGTTACTGATCGATTTGTGGAAATTCAGACCCAATCTGGAGACCCAAGTTCTCACGATCACTCAGAAACACGTGACTGGTTCCCAGGAGGGCAGACAGCTTGTGGATGGGAATGATTTGACCAGAAGCTTTTGGACTTCTTAAAGAAAATCATTCATTTTTTGATCATAATGTCACTGAAACCCACGGAGGGATGGTTAGACGGTAACCCCCTGGGAAGATGTCTTCAGTGACAGTAACGCCATTGAACATCAAGGGGACAATGGTTAGGTTGTCTCTCTCTTGTTGGCGATGGTAACCCCCAAGGTGTTGATAGTGGGGGAGGGAAGGGGGATTCAGTGACGGTAACGCCATTGAGCATCAAGGGGACGATGGTTAGATTCTCTCTTGTTGGTGATGCTCACAGCCTGGCGTTTGTGTGGTGGGATTGTACCTTGCCCTTTCCCAGTCCAAGCCTAGATATTGTCCAGATCTTGGGGCATTTCGACCCAGACTGTTTCAGTATCTGAGGAGTCACTACATAGACTGTACATTCTCACCTACAGGTCCGTAGTCACCTGTGGATAGAGAACACAAAGAGAGGTTATTGAGAATGGGTCAGGAAAATGCCATTGGACCCTAAGTGTTCCCAGGCCCTTTGGCCAGGTCTAGCTGCTATCTCTGAAACTCTTGAGCTGACCGGTCAGGGGAAGAGTGGGCTGGGTCTGATTTGTATCCAATATCAAGTCAATCTCAAATATTCCTTTTGATAATTCCCAATCCTTATCTTTAGGGCCGTAGGGAACAACTGTGGATGGAGGGAATACAGGAGGATATTAGAAATGTGAAAGGGAAAGGCTATTGATCTCTGACCGACCCACCCACACTCTCAGGCAGTGCCCTGCTGCTCTCCCTCTCTGATGCAAAGTTACTGATGGAGTTGGGGAGATTCAGACCCAACCTGGAGACCATAGACCTCAAGATCACTCAGAAACAGGAAAGCAGACAGCTTGTGGATGGGAATGATTTGACCAGAAACAGTTGGACCTGAAAAAAAATTGTGTTTTTAGTGAAGGTAAAGCCATTGAACTTCAAGGGGGCGATGGTTAGATTCTCTCTCTCTCTTGTTGGAGATGGTAACCCACAGAATGTTGATAGTGGGGGGAAGGGGGATTCAGTGACAGTAACGCCATTGAACGTCAAGGGGACGATGGTTAGATTCTCTCTTGTTGGAGACGGTAACCCCCAGGATGTTGATAGTGGGGGGGGGAAGGGGGATTCAGTGACTGTAACACCATTGAACATCAAGGGGACGATGGTTAGATTCTCTCTTGTTGGAGATGGTAACCCCCAGGATGTTGATAGTGAGGGGGGGAAGGGGGATTCAGTGACAGTAACACCATTGAACATCAAGGGGATGATGGTTAGATTCTCTCTTGTTGGAGATGCTCACAGCCTGGCATTTGTGTGGTGGGAATGTTACTTGCCCCTCCCCAGCCCAAGCCTGGATATTGTCCAGATCTTGCCGCATTTGGAGCCAGACTGCTTCAGTATCTGAGGAGTCACTACGTAGACTGTACATTCTCACCTACAGGTCCGTAGTCATCTGTGGATAGAGAACACAAAGAGAAGTTATTGAGAATGGGTCAGGAAAATGCCATTGTACCCTGACTGTCCCCAAGCCCTTCGGCCAGGTCTAGCTGCCATCTCTGAAACTCTCGAGCTGACCGGTCAGGGAAAGGATGGGCTGGGTCTGATTTGTAACCAATATCACGTGGGAGTCACTCTCGAATGTTCCCCTGGATAATTCCCAATCCTTACCTTTAGGGCCGTAGGGAACAACTGTGGATGAAGAGAATACAGAAGGATATTAGAAATATGAAATGGAAAGGCTATTGATCTATAACTGACCCACCCACACTCTCTGGCAGTGCCCTGCTGCTCTCCCTCTCTGATGCAAAGTTACTGATCGATTTGTGGAAATTCAGACCCAATCTGGAGACCCAAGTTCTCACGATCACTCAGAAACACGTGACTGGTTCCCAGGAGGGCAGACAGCTTGTGGATGGGAATGATTTGACCAGAAGCTTTTGGACTTCTTAAAGAAAATCATTCATTTTTTGATCATAATGTCACTGAAACCCACGGAGGGATGGTTAGACGGTAACCCCCTGGGAAGATGTCTTCAGTGACAGTAACGCCATTGAACATCAAGGGGACAATGGTTAGGTTGTCTCTCTCCTGTTGGCGATGGTAGCCCCTAAGGTGTTGATAGTAGGAGGGAAGGGGATTCAGTGACGGTAACGCCATTGAGCATCAAGGGGACGATGGTTAGATTCTCTCTTGTTGGTGATGCTCACAGCCTGGCGTTTGTGTGGTGGGATTGTACCTTGCCCTTTCCCAGTCCAAGCCTAGATATTGTCCAGATCTTGGGGCATTTGGACCCAGACTGTTTCAGTATCTGAGGAGTCACTACATAGACTGTACATTCTTACCTACAGGTCCGTAGTCACCTGTGGATAGAGAACACAAAGAGAGGTTATTGAGAATGGGTCAGGAAAATGCCATTGGACCCTAAGTGTTCCCAGGCCCTTTGGCCAGGTCTAGCTGCTATCTCTGAAACTCTCGAGCTGACCGGTCAGGGGAAGAGTGGGCTGGGTCTGATTTGTATCCAATATCAAGTCAATCTCAAATATTCCTTTTGATAATTCCCAATCCTTATCTTTAGGGCCGTAGGGAACAACTGTGGATGGAGGGAATACAGGAGGATATTAGAAATGTGAAAGGGAAAGGCTATTGATCTCCAACTGACCCACCCACACTCTCTGGCAGTGCCCTGCTGCTCTCCCTCTCTGATGCAAAGTTACTGATCGATTTGGGGAGATTCAGACCCAACCTGGAGACCAACGTCCTCAAGGTCACCCACAAACATGTGACTGGTTCCCAAGAGGGCAGACAGCTTGTGGATGGGAACGATTAGACCAGGAGCATTTGGACTACTTAAAAAAACTCATTCATTCAGTGATCATAATGCTGTGGAACATCAAGTGGATGATGTTTAGATTTTGTCTCTCTTGTTGGAGACGGTAACCCCCAGGATGATGATCATGGGCGGGGGGAAGGGGGATTCAGTGATGGTAACGCCATTGAGCATCAAGGGGACGATGGTTAGATTCTCTCTTGTTGGAGACGGTAACCCCCAGGATGTTGATAGTGGGGGGGTGAAGGGGGAATCAGTGACGGTAACGCCATTGAACGTCAAGGGGGCAATGGTTAGATTCTCTCTTGTTGGAGACGGTAACCCCCAGGATGTTGATAGTGGGGGGGGGGGGGGGGGAAGGGGGGGTTCAGTGACGGTAACACCATTGAACGTCAAGGGGGCGATGGTTAGATTCTCTCTTGTTGGTGATGCTCACAGCCTGGCGTTTGTGTGGTGGGAATGTTACTTGCCCCTCCCCAGCCCAAGCCTGGATATTGTCCAGATCTTGGGGCATTTGGACCCAGATTGTTTCAGCATCTGAGGAGTCACTACGCAGACTGTACATTCTCACCTACAGGTCCGTAGCCATCTGTGGATAGAGAACACAAAGAGAAGTTATTGAGAATGGGTCAGGAAAATGCCATCGTACCCTGACTGTCCCCAGGCCCTTCGGCCAGGTCTAGCTGCTATCTCTGAAACTCTCGAGCTGACCGGTCAGGGGAAGAGTGGGCTGGGTCTGATTTGTAACCAATATCACGTGGGAGTCACTCTCGAATGTTCCCCTGGATAATTCCCAATCCTTACCTTTAGGGACATATTCGTCAACTGTGGATGGAGGGAATACAGGAGGATATTAGAAGTGTGAAAGGGAAAGGCTATTGATCTCTGACTGACCCACCCACACTCTCAGGCACTGCCCTGCTGCTCTCCCTCTCTGATGCAAACTATCTGATCAAGTTCGGATATTCAGACCCAATCTGGAATTGAAAGTCCTCAAGATTGCTCAGAAATGTGTGACCGATTCCCTGGAATGCATAATGCTTGTGGATGGGAACAATTTGACCAGGAGCATTCGGACATTTAAAAAAATTCACTCATTCTGTGATGACAATGACTTTGAACATCCATGGGGCGTTGGTTAGATTCTCGCTCTCTCTCTCTCTTGTTGGAGACGGTAACCCCCAGGATGTTGATAGTGTGGGGAAAGGGGTATTCAGTGACAGTAACACCATTGAACGTCAAGGGGGCGATGGTTAGATTCTCTCTTGTTGGAGATGCTCACAGCCTGGTGTTTGTGTGGTGGGAATGTTACTTGCCCCTCCCCAGCCCAAGCCTGGATATTGTCCAGATCTTGGGGCATTTGGACCCAGACTGCTTCAGTATCTGAGGAGTCACTACGCAGACTGTACATTCTCACCTACAGGTCCGTAGTCACCTGTGGATAGAGAACACAAAGAGATGTTATTGAGAATGGGTCAGGAAAATGGCATTGTACCCTAACTGTCCCCAGGCCCTTCGCCCAGCTCTAGCTGCTATCTCTGAAACTCTCGAGCTGACCGGTCAGGCGAAGGGTGGGCTGGGTCTGATTTGTAACCAATATCACGTGGGAGTCACTCTCGAATGTTCCCCTGGATAATTCCCAATCCTTACCTTTAGGGCCGTAATCGTCAACTGTGGATGGAGGGAATACAGGAGGATATTAGAAATGTGAAAGGGAAAGGCTATTGATCTCTAACTGACCCACCCACACTCTCAGGCAGTGCCCTGCTGCTCTCCCTCTCTGATGCAAAGTTACTGATCGATTTGGGGAAATGCAGAGCCAACCTGGAGACGCAAGTTCTCAAGATCACTCAGAAACATGTGACTGGTTCCCAAGAAGGCTGACAGCTTGTGGATGGGAACGATTTGAGCAGGAGCATTTGGACTTCTGAAAAAAGATCATTCATTGAGTGATCGTAATGCCTTTGATTAGCAAGGGGGGAGTTGGTTAGATTCTCTCTTGTTGGAGACGGTAACCCCCAGGATGTTGATAGTTGGTGGGGGGGAAGGGGGATTCAGTGACGGTAACGCCATTGAACATCAAGGGGGCGATGGTTAGATTCTCTCTTGTTGGAGACGGTAACCCCCAGGATGTTGATAGTGGGGGGGGGGGGGGGGGGGGGGGGGAGGGGGATTCAGTGACGGTAACGCCATTGAATGTCAAGGGGGCGATGGTTAGATTCTCTCTTGTTGGAGACGGTAACCCCCAGGATGTTGATAGTGGGGGGGAAGGGGGATTCAGTGACGGTAACACCATTGAATGTCCAGGGGGCGATGGTTAGATTCTCTCTTGTTGGAGACGGTAACCCCCAGGATGTTGATAGTCGGGGGGAAGGGGGATTCAGTGACGGTAACGCCATTGAACGTCAAGGGGACGATGGTTAGATTCTCTCTTGTTGGAGATGCTCACAGCCTGGCGTTTGTGTGGTGAGAATGTTACTTGCCCCTTCCCAGCCCAAGCCTGGATATTGTCCAGATCTTGGGGCATTTGGACCCAGACTGTTTCAGTATCTGAGGGGTCATTACGCAGACTGTACATTCTCACCTACAGGTCCGTAGTCACCTGTGGATAGAGAACACAAAGAGAAGTTATTGAGAATGGGTCAGGAAAATGCCATTGTACCCTGACTGTCCCCAGGCCCTTCGGCCAGGTCTAGCTGCTATCTCTGAAACTCTGGAGCTGACCGGTCAGGGGAAGAGTGGGCTGGGTCAGATTTGTATCCAATATCAAGTCAATCTCAAATATTCCTTTTGATAATTCCCAATCCTTATCTTTAGGGCCGTAGGGAACAACTGTGGATGGAGGGAATACAGGAGGATATTAGAAATGTGAAAGGGAAAGGCTATTGATCTCCAGCTGACCCACCCACACTCTTAGGCAGTGCCCTGCTGCTCTCCCTCTCTGATGCAAAGTTACTGATGGAGTTGGGGAGATTCAGACCCAATCTGGAGACCAAGGTCTTCAAGGTCACCCAAAAACATGCAGCCGGTTCCCAAGAAGGCAGACAGCTTGTGGATGGGAAGCATTTGACCAGAAGCATTAGGACTTTCTGAAACAACATATCATTCAATCAGTGACCATAATGCTGTCATACGTCAAGGGGACAATGGTTAGGTTGTCTCTCTCTTGTTGGCGATGGTAGCCCCCAAGATGCTGATAGTGCAGAGGACGGGATCAGTGATGGTAACGCCATTGAACATCAAGGGGGCGATGGTTAGATGCTCTCTTGTTGGAGACGGTAACCCCCAGGATGTTGATAGTGGGGTTGAAGGGGGATTCAGTGACGGTAACGCCATTGAACGTCAAGGGGGCGATGGTTAGAATCTCTCTTGTTGGAGACGGTAACCCCCAGGATGTTGATAGTGGGGGGGAAGGGGGATTCAGTGACGATAACGCCATTGAACGTCAAGGGGGCGATGGTTAGATTCTCTCTTGTTGGAGACGGTAACCCCCAGGATGTTGATAGTGGGGGGGGGGAAGGGGGATTCAGTGATGGTAACGCCATTGAACGTCAAGGGGACGATGGTTCGATTCTCTCTTGTTGATGATGCTCACAGCCTGGCGTTTGTGTGGTGGGAATGTTACTTGCCCCTTCCCAGCCCAAGCCTGGATATTGTCCAGATCTTGGGGCATTTGGACCCAGACTGCTTCAGTATCTGAGGGGTCATTACGCAGACTGTACATTCTCACCTACAGGTCCGTAGTCACCTGTGGATAGAGAACACAAAGAGAAGTTATTGAGAATGGGTCAGGAAAATGCCATTGTACCCTGACTGGCCCCAGGCCCTTCGGCCAGGTCTAGCTGCTATCTCTGAAACTCTCGAGCTGACCGGTCAGGGGAAGAGTGGGCTGGGTCAGATTTGTATCCAATATCAAGTCAATCTCAAATATTCCTTTTGATAATTCCCAATCCTTATCTTTAGGGCCGTAGGGAACAACTGTGGATGGAGGGAATACAGGAGGATATTAGAAATGTGAAAGGGAAAGGCTATTGATCTCTGACCGACCCACCCACACTCTCAGGCAGTGCCCTGCTGCTCTCCCTCTCTGATGCAAAGTTACTGATGGAGTTGGGGAGATTCAGACCCAATCTGGAGACCAAGGTCTTCAAGGTCACCCAAAAACATGCAGCCGGTTCCCAAGAAGGCAGACAGCTTGTGGATGGGAAGCATTTGACCAGAAGCATTAGGACTTTCTGAAACAACATATCATTCAATCAGTGACCATAATGCTGTCATACGTCAAGGGGTCAATGGTTAGGTTGTCTCTCTCTTGTTGGCGATGGTAGCCCCCAAGATGCTGATAGTGCAGAGGACGGGATCAGTGATGGTAACGCCATTGAACATCAAGGGGGCGATGGTTAGATGCTCTCTTGTTGGAGACGGTAATCCCCAGGATGTTGATAGTGGGGGAGAAGGGGGATTCAGTGACGGTAACGCCATTGAAAGTCAAGGGGGCGATGGTTAGATGCTCTCTTGTTGGAGACGGTAACCCCCAGGATGTTGATAGTGGGGTTGAAGGGGGATTCAGTGATGGTAACACCATTGAACATGAAGGGGACGATGTTTAGATTCTCTCTTGTTGGTGATGCTCACAGCCTGGCGTTTGTGTGGTGGGAATGTTACTTGCCCCTCCCCAGCCCAAGCCTGGATATTGTCCAGATCTTGGGGCATTTGGACCCAGACTGCTTCAGTAGCTGAGGAGTCACTACGCAGACTGTACATTCTCACCTACAGGTCCGTAGCCATCTGTGGATAGAGAACACAAAGAGAAGTTATTGAGAATGGGTCAGGAAAATGCCATTGTACCCTAACTGTCCCCAGGCCCTTCGGCCAGGTCTAGCTGCTATCTCTGAAACTATCGAGCTGACCGGTAAGGGAAAGGGTGGCTGGGTCTGATTTGTAACCAATATCACGTGGGTTTCACTCTCGAATGTTCCCCTGGATAATTCCCAATCCTTATCTTTAGGGCCGTAATTGTCAACCGTGGATGGAGCGAATACAGGAGGGTATTAGAAATGTGAAAGGGAAAGGCTATTGATCTCTAACTGACCCACCCACACTCTCTGGAAGTGCCCTGCTGCTCTCCCTCTCTGATGCAAACGATCTGATCAAGTTTGGATATTCAGACCCAATCTGGAATTGAAAGTCCTCAAGATTACTCAGAAATGTGTGACCGATTCCCTGGAATGCATAATGCTTGTGGATGGGAACAATTTGACCAGGAGCATTCGGACATTTAAAAAAATTCACTCATTCTGTGATGACAATGACTTTGAACATCCATGGGGCGTTGGTTAGATTCTCGCTCTCTCTCTCTCTTGTTGGAGACGGTAACCCCCGGGATGTTGATAGTGGGGGGGGGGGGGGGGGGGGGAAGGGGGATTCAGTGACGGTAACGTCATTGAATGTCAAGGGGACGATGGTTAGATTCTCTCTTGTTGGAGACGGTAACCCCCAGGATGTTGATAGTGTGGGGGAAGGGGTATTCAGTGACAGTAACGCCATTGAACGTCAAGGGGGCGATGGTTAGATTCTCTCTTGTTGGAGACGGTAACCCCCAGGATGTTGATAGTGGGGGGAAGGGGGATTCAGTGACGGTAACACCATTGAACGTCAAGGGGACGATGGTTAGATTCTCTCTTGTTGGAGATGCTCACAGCCTGGCGTTTGTGTGGTGGGAGTGTTCCTTGCCCCTCCCCAGCCCAAGCCTGGATATTGTCCTGATATTGGGGCATTTGGAGCCAGACTGTTTCAGTATCTGAGGAGTCACTACGCAGACTGTACATTCTCACCTCCAGGTCCGTAGTCACCTGTGGATAGAGAACACAAAGAGAAGTTATTGAGAATGGGTCAGGAATATGCCATTGTACCCTAACTGTCCCCAGGCCGTTCGGCCAGGTCGAGCTGCGATCTCTGAAACTCTCGAGCTGACCGGTCAGGGAAAGGGTGGGCTGGGTCTGATTTGTAACCAATCTCACATGGGAGTCGCTCTCGAATGTTCCCCTGGATAATTCCCAATCCTTACCTTGGAGATGGTAATCGTGAACTGTGGATGGAGGGAATACAGGAGGATATGAGAAATGTGAAAGGGAAAGGCTATTGATCTCTAACTGACCCACCCACACTCTCAGGCAGTGACTTACTGCTCTCTCTTTCTCTCTGATGCAATGTTACTAATCGATTTGGGGAAATTCAGACCGAATCTGGAGACCAAAGTCCTTAAGATTACTCAGAAACGCGAAGGCAGACAGCTTGTGGATGGGATCGATTTGACCAGAAACATTTGGACCTCTTTTAAAAAATCAGTCATTGATTGATCATAATGTCTTTGGTTGTCAGGGGGGCAATGGTTAGATTCTCTCTTGTTGGTGATGCTCACACCCTGGCGTTTGTGTGGTGGGAATGTTACTTGCCCCTTCCCAGCCCAAGCCTGGATATTGTCCAGATCTTGGGGCATTTGGACCCAGACTGTCTCAGTATCTGAGGAGTCACTACGTAGACTGTACATTCTCACCTACAGGTCCGTAGAAATCTGTGGATAGAGAACACAAAGAGAAGTTATTGAGAATGGGTCAGGAAAATGCCATCGTACCCTAACTGTCCCCAGGCCCTTCGGCCAGCTCTAGCTGCTATCTCTGAAACTTTCGAGCTGACCGGTCAGGGAAAGGGTGGGCTGGGTCTGATTTGTAACCAATATCACATGGGAGTCGCTCTCGAATGTTCCCCTGGATAATTCCCAATCCTTATCTTTAGGGCCGTAGGGAACAACTGTGGATGGAGAGAATACAGAAGGATATTAGAAATGTGAAAGGGAAAGGCTATTGATCTCTAACTGACCCACCCACACTCTCTGGCAGTGCCCTGCTGCTCTCCCTCTCTGATGCAAAGTTAATGATCGATTTGGTGAGATTCAGACCCAATCTGGAGACCAACGTCCTCAATGTCACCCAGAAACATGTGACTGGTTCCCAAGAGGGCAGACAGCTTGTAGGTGAGAACGATTTGACCAGGAGCACTTGGACATCTTAAAGTAAATCAGTCAATCAGTGATGGTAATGTCTGTGACCTTCAGGGGTGCTATGCTTTAGATTCTCTCTGTCTTGTTGGAGATGGTAACCCCCAGGATGTTGATAGTGGGGGGGAAGGGGGAATTCAGTGACAGTAAGGCCACTGAACGTCAAGGGGGCAATGGTTAGATTCTCTCTTGTTGGAGATGGTAACCCCAGGATGATGATAGTGGGGCGGAAGGGGGATTCAGTGATGGTAACACCATTGAACGTCAAGGGGGCAATGGTTAGATTCTCTCTTGTTGGAGACAGTTACCCCCAGGATGTTGATAGTGGTTGGGGGGGGGGGGGGGGAAGGGGGATTCGGTGACGGTAACGTCATTGAACGTCAAGGGGGCGATGGTTAGATTCTCACTCTCTCTTGTTGGAGACGGTAACCCCCAGGATGTTGATAGTCGGGGGGAAGGGGGATTCAGTGACGGTAACGTCATTGAACGTCAAGGGGGAAATGGTTAGATTCTCTCTCTCTCTTGTTGTACACGGTAACCCCCAGGATGTTGATAGTGGGGGGGACATATTCCCCTGGATATTTCGCAATCCTTACCGTTTTTCGGGTAGGTCTTAACTGTGGATGGAGAGAATACAGGAAGATATTAGAAATGTGAAATGAAAAAGTTATTTTACTCTAACTGACACACCCACACTCTTAGGCAGTGACTTACTGCTCTCTCTTTCTCTCTGATGCAAAGTTACTGATCGATTTGGGGAAATTCAGACCAAATCTGGAGACCAAAGTCCGTAAGATTACTGAGAAACGCGAAGGCAGACAGCTTGTGGATGGGATCGATTTGACCAGAAACATTTGGACCTCTTTAAAAAAATCAGTCACTGAATGATCATAATGTCTTTGGTTGTCAGGGGGGTGATGGTTAGATTCTCTCTTGTTGGTGATGCTCACAGCCTGGCGTTTGTGTGGTGGGAATGTTACTTGCCCCTTCCCAGCCCAAGTCTGGATATTGTCCAGATCTTGGGGAATTTGGACCCAGACTGCTTCAGTATCTGAGGAGTCACTACGTAGACTGTACATTCTCACCTACAGGTCCGTAGTCATCTGTGGATAGAGAACACAAAGAGAAGTGATTGAGAATGGGTCAGGAAAATGCCATCGTACCCTAACTGTCCCCAGGCCCTTCGGCCAGGTCTAGCTGCTATCTCTGAAACTCTCGAGCTGACCGGTCAGGGAAAGGGTGGGCTGGATCTGATTTGTAACCTATATCACGTGGGAGTCGCACTCGAATGTTCCCCTGGATAATTCCCAATCCTTACCTTTAGGGCCGTAGGGAACAACTGGGGATGGAGAGAATACAGGAGGATATTAGAAATATGAAAGGGAAAGGCTATTGATCTCTAACTGACCCACCCACACTCTCTGGAAGTGCCCTGCTGCTCTCCCTCTCTGATGCAAAGTTACTGATCGATTTGGTGAGATTCAGACCCAATCTGGAGACCAACGTCCTCAAGGTCACCCAGAAACATGTGACTGGTTCCCAAGAGGGCAGACAGCTTGTAGGTGAGAACGATTTGACCAGGAGCATTTGGACATCTTAAAGTAAATCAGTCAATCAGTGATGGTAATGTCTGTGACCTTCAGGGGTGCTATGCTTTAGGTTCTCTCTGTCTTGTTGGAGATGGTAACCCCCAGGATGTTGATAGTGGGGGGGAAGGGGAATTCAGTGACAGTAAGGCCACTGAATGTCAAGGGGGCAATGGTTAGATTCTCTCTTGTTGGAGATGGTAACCCCCAGGATGTTGATAGTGGGGGGGTAGGGGGATTCAGTGACAGTAACACCATTGAACGTCAAGGGGGCGATGGTTAGATTCTCTCTCTCTCTTGTTGGAGACGGTAACCCCCAGGATGTTGATAGTTGGGGGGGAAGGGGGATTCAGTGACGGTAACACCATTGAACGTCAAGGGGGCGATGGTTAGATTCTCTCTCTCTCTTGTTGGAGACGGTAACCCCCAGGATGTTGATAGTGGGGAAATGTTCCCCTGGACATTTCACAATCCTTACCTTTTTTCCGGTAGGGTTCAACTGTGGATGGAGAGAATACAGGAAGATATTAGAAATGTGAAATGAAAAAGTTATTTTACTCTAACTGACACACCCACACTCTTAGGCAGTGACTTACTGCTCTCTCTTTCTCTCTGATGCAAAGTTACTAATCGATTTGGGGAAATTCAGACCAAATCTGGAGACCAAAGTCCGTAAGATTACTCAGAAACGCGAAGGCAGACAGCTTGTGGATGGGATCGATTTGACCAGAAACATTTGGACCTCTTTAAAAAAATCAGTCACTGAATGATCATAATGTCTTTGGTTGTCAGGGGGGTGATGGTTAGATTCTCTCTTGTTGGTGATGCTCACAGCCTGGCGTTTGTGTGGTGGGAATGTTACTTGCCCCTTCCCAGCCCAAGTCTGGATATTGTCCAGATCTTGGGGAATTTGGACCCAGACTGCTTCAGTATCTGAGGAGTCACTACGTAGACTGTACATTCTCACCTACAGGTCCGTAGTCATCTGTGGATAGAGAACACAAAGAGAAGTGATTGAGAATGGGTCAGGAAAATGCCATCGTACCCTAACTGTCCCCAGGCCCTTCGGCCAGGTCTAGCTGCTATCTCTGAAACTCTCGAGCTGACCGGTCAGGGAAAGGGTGGGCTGGATCTGATTTGTAACCTATATCACGTGGGAGTCGCACTCGAATGTTCCCCTGGATAATTCCCAATCCTTATCTTTAGGGCCGTAGGGAACAACTGGGGATGGAGAGAATACAGGAGGATATTAGAAATATGAAAGGGAAAGGCTATTGATCTCTAACTGACCCACCCACACTCTCAGGCAGTGCCCTGCTGCTCTCCCTCTCTGATGCAAAGTTACTGATCGATTTGGTGAGATTCAGACCCAATCTGGAGACCAACGTCCTCAAGGTCACCCAGAAACATGTGACTGGTTCCCAAGAGGGCAGACAGCTTGTAGGTGAGAACGATTTGACCAGGAGCATTTGGACATCTTAAAGTAAATCAGTCAATCAGTGATGGTAATGTCTGTGACCTTCAGGGGTGCTATGCTTTAGGTTCTCTCTGTCTTGTTGGAGATGGTAACTCTCAGGATGTTGATAGTGGGGGGGAAGGGGGAATTCAGTGACAGTAAGGCCACTGAATGTCAAGGGGGCAATGGTTAGATTCTCTCTTGTTGGAGATGGTAACCCCCAGGATGTTGATAGTTGGGGGGGAAGGGGGATTCAGTGACGGTAACACCATTGAACGTCAAGGGGGCGATGTTTAGATTCTCTCTTGTTGGAGACAGTTACCCCCAGGATGTTGATAGTGGTGGGGGGGGGGGGGGGGGGGGAAGGGGGATTCAGTGACGGTAACGTCATTGAACGTCAAGGGGGCAATGGTTAGATTCTCTCTCTCTCTTGTTGGAGACGGTAACCCCCAGGATGTTGATAGTGGGGGGGAAATGTTCCCCTGGACATTTCACAATCCTTACCTTTTTTCCGGTAGGGTTCAACTGTGGATGGAGAGAATACAGGAAGATATTAGAAATGTGAAATGAAAAAGTTATTTTACTCTAACTGACCCACCCACACTCTCAGGCAGTGACTTACTGCTCTCTCTTTCTCTCTGATGCAATGTTACTAATCGATTTGGGGAAATTCAGACCGAATCTGGAGACCAAAGTCCGTAAGATTACTGAGAAACGCGAAGGCAGACAGCTTGTGGATGGGATCGATTTGACCAGAAACATTTGGACCTCTTTTTAAAAATCAGTCATTGATTGATCATAATGTCTTTGATTGTCAAGGGGGCGATGGTTAGATTCTCTCTTGTTGGTGATGCTCACAGCCTGGCGTTTGTGTGGTGGGAGTGTTCCTTGTCCCTTCCCAGCCCAAGCCTGGATATTGTCCAGATCTTGGGGCATTTGGAGCCAGACTGCTTCAGTATCTGAGGAGTCATTACGCAGACTGTACATTCTCACCTACAGGTCCATAGCCATCCGTGGATAGAGAACACAAAGAGAAGTGATTGAGAATGGGTCAGGAAAATGCCATTGTACCCTAACTGTCCCCAGGGCCTTCGGCCAGGTCTAGCTGCTATCTCTGAAACTCTCGAGCTGACCGGTCAGGGAAAGGGTGGGCTGGGTCTGATTTGTAACCAATCTCACGTGGGAGTCACTCTCGAATGTTCCCCTGGATAATTCCCAATCCTTACCTTTAGGGCCGTAATCGTCAACTGTGCATGGAGAGAATACAGGAGGATATTAGAAATGTGAAATGGAAAGGCTATTGATCTCTAACTCACCCACCCACACTCTCAGGCATTGCCCTGCTGCACTCTCTCTCTGATGCAAAGTTACTGCGCGAGTTTGTGAGATTCAGACCCAATCTGGGGACCAAAGTCCTCAAGATTACTCAGAAACTTGTGACTGGTTCCCAGGATGGCAGCTTGTGGAAGGCAACGATTTGACCCGGAGCACTGAGACTTTTCGAGTTGGGGAAATTCAGACCCCAGTCCTCCTTTACCTCTGGACCCCTGTACTCAGGGGGGATAGAAAATCGGAATGTGTTGGGATGTTTCTCCCTTGGGGGGCCGCAAGGAATGATATTTGTTCACGTCATGGTTGCTATCCCCAGAATGGGCAGTTTCGAAATTATGCAAGCCCCTTGTTATCAAACCCAGATCAAGTCCCCACAGAGAGGAAGCCATGTTCATCCATATCCCACATCAGTCTCCATCCAACCCCCCACCCACCCTTCCCCACAAACCCCATCTTCAGACCACTGTCCCACTCTCCCTCCCTGACTCTGTCAGGATATATCTTGCAATCAAAACCAGTGGGCGAGAACGATTTGTGCTGAAGCATTTGAATGTTTTATAGTCGGGCCCTCCTGCACCTGAGATTGGTTCATTAGATTTACAAAGGTGTTACCTTGGGGCTGGAAGAGATTTACCAGAATGTTACACTGGGGCTGGGAAGAGATTTACCAGGATGATGCCCTGGGGCTGGGAGAGATTTACCAGGATGTTACCCTTTGGGGCTGGGAGAGATTTACCAGGATGTTACCCTGGGGCTGGGAGAGATTTACCAGGATGTTACCCTTTGGGACTGGGAGAGATTTACCAGGATGTTACCCTTTGGGGACTGGGAGAGATTTACCAGGATGTTACCCTTTGGGGCTGGGAGTGATTTACCAGGATGTTACCCTTTGGGGCTGGGAGAGATTTACCAGGATGTTACCCTGGGACTGGGAGAGATTTACCAGGATGTTACCCTGGGGCTGGGAGAGATTTACCAGGATGTTACCCTGGGACTGGGAGAGATTTACCAGGATGTTACCCTGGGACTGGGAGAGATTTACCAGGATGTTACCCTGGGACTGGGAGAGATTTACCAGGATGTTACCCTGGGGCTGGGAGAGATTTACCAGGATGTTACCCTGGGACTGGGAGAGATTTACCAGGATGTTACCTTGGGGCTGGGAGAGATTTACCAGGATGTTACCCTGGGGCTGGGAGAGATTTACCAGGATGTTACTCTGGGGCTGGGAGAGATTTACCAGGATGTTACCCTGGGGCTGGGAGAGATTTACCAGGATGTTACCCTGGGGCTGGGAGAGATTTACCAGGATGTTACCCTGGGACTGGGAGAGATTTACCAGGATGACACCCTGGGGGCTGGGAGAGATTTACCAGGATGTTACCCTGGGACTGGGAGAGATTTACCAGGATGACACCCTGGGGGCTGGGAGAGATTTACCAGGATGTTACCCTGGGACTGGGAGAGATTTACCAGGATGTTACCCAGGGACAAGGAGAGATTTACCAGGATGTTACCCTGGGGCTGGGAGTGATTTACCAGGATGTTACCTTGGGACTGGGAGAGATTTACCAGGATGTTACCCTGGGGCTGGGAGAGATTTACCAGGATGTTACCCTGGGACTGGGAGAGATTTACCAGGATGTTACCCTGGGGCTGGGAGAGATTTACCAGGATGTTACCCTTTGGGACTGCGAGAGATTTACCAGGATGTTACCCTGGGGCTGGGAGAGATTTACCAGGATGTTACCCTGGGGCTGGGAGAGATTTTCCAGGATGTTACCCTGGGACTGGGAGAGATTTACCAGGATGTTACCCTGGGACTGGGTGAGATTTACCAGGATGTTACCCTGGGACTGGGAGAGATTTACCAGGATGTTACCCTGGGGCTGGGAGAGATTTACCAGGATGTTACCCTGGGACTGGGAGAGATTTACCAGGATGTTACCATTTGGGGCTGTGAGAGATTTACCAGGATGTTACCCTGGGGCTGGGAGAGATTTACCAGGATGTTACCCTGGGACTGGGAGAGATTTACCAGGATGTTACCCTGGGGCTGGGAGAGATTTACCAGGATGTTACCCTGGGGCTGTGAGAGATTTACCAGGATGTTACCCTGGAGCTGGGGGAGATTTACCAGGATGTTACCCTGGGACTGGGAGAGATTTACCAGGATGTTACCCTGGGACTGGGAGAGATTTACCAGGATGTTACCCTGGGGCTGGGAGAGATTTACCAGGATGTTACCCTGGGACTGGGAGAGATTTACCAGGATGTTACCCTGGGGCTGGGAGAGATTTACCAGGATGTTACCCTGGGACTGGGAGAGATTTACCAGGATGTTACCCTGGGACTGGGAGAGATTTACCAGGATGTTACCCTGGGGCTGGGAGAGATTTACCAGGATGTTACCCTGGAGCTGGGGGAGATTTACCAGGATGTTACCCTGGGACTGGGAGAGATTTACCAGGATGTTACCCTGGGACTGGGAGAGATTTACCAGGATGTTACCCTGGGGCTGGGAGAGATTTACCAGGATGTTACCCTGGGACTGGGAGAGATTTACCAGGATGTTACCCTGGGACTGGGGGAGTTTTACCAGGATGTTACCCTGGGACTGGGAGAGATTTACCAGGATGTTACTTTGGGACTGGGGGAGTTTTACCAGGATGTTACCCTGGGGTTGGGAGAGATTTACCAGGATGTTACCCTTTGGGGACTGGGAGGGATTTACCAGGATGATCCCCGAGTGGGAATTTCATTGTCGGACACCTTTAAAGTGTGGAAATCCCTTACCTACAACACCTTTGGGATCTCTCACAGAGTTCAGGAATGGAGAGGGGTGTTCGGGATTGAGGGAAGCATGGATATCTGCCCCTGTGCGGCATTGAAGTGCTGGGTCTAACTGACCAGCCAATCCCGGGGAGGTGGGGGGGGGGGGGGGGGAACCGTAATATCAGAGAGCAGCGAATCCTTACCTTTTCCAATTCCGAATCCCACCTTTGTACCTGCAGACAGAACAGGCAGGGAGAGGGGGCTTTGAGAGTGAGAGAAGGTGGAAAGGGGGAAATCATCCTGTTGTCAGCATGATCGCGCAGAAGACGGAGGGTGGGGGTGGGAACAAATGATCCCAACTGGGAATCCTGCTGGACCGAGGGTCCGGTCTGCTCCCAGACCTGACTCCGAGGGGGGCCTGCACACCCGCCAGGGACCCCCCCAACCCGTGCGATTCCTCATCAAAGCCAACGCTTGTCACAGTGGGGGGACTACACTGGGTTTTACCACAAAGCTTTCCCAGGGTCTTACCTTGGTATCCGTAGTCGCTCTCTGTGCGGAGAGAGAGAGAGAGAAAAGACAGTGGATTGGGTGTTTCTTTTGAGAAGTGGGGGGGGGGGTGGAGGAGGCCATTCAACGCCCTACTGTCCCCACACACCGCCTCTCCCATTCCGTCTCCTTTCCCATTCCCGGTATCTCTTTCTCTCTCACTCTCTCTGTCTCTCTCTCGCTCTCTCTCTCGATAATGTAGCCACCAATGGGGGTTAGGAGCCAGACAGCTCTTCCCCTGCTGTTCCGCAATGGGGGAATCACGCAAGAGATATAGAGGAGATTATTTAATCGGGATGTTGCACTGGAGCTGGGAGAGATTGATCAGGATGTCACAATGTTGGGAGATATTTACCAGGATGTCTCCTCATTGGGAGAGATTTACCAGGATGTCGTCCTGGGACTGGGAGAGATTTACCAGGATGTTACCCTTTGGGGCTGGGAGAGATTTACCAGGATGTTACCCTGAGGCTGGAAGAATTTACCAGGATGTTACCCTGGGGCTGGGAGAGATTTACCAGGATGTTACCCTGGGGCTGGGAGAGATTTACCAGGATGTTACCCTGGGGCTGGGAGAGATTTACCAGGATGTTACCCTGGGGCTGGGAGACATTTACCAGGATGTTACCCTGGGGCTGGGAGAGATTTACCAGGATGTTACCCCGGGGACTGGGAGAGATTTACCAGGATGTTACCCTGGGACTGGGAGAGATTTACCAGGATGTTACCCTGGGGCTGGAAGAGATTTACCAGGATGTTACCCTGGGACTAGGAGAGATTTACCAGGATGTTACCCTGGGGACTGGGAGAGATTTACCAGGATGTTACCCTGGGACTGGGAGAGATTTACCAGGATGTTACCCTGGGGCTGGGAGAGATTTACCAGGATGTTACCCTGGGACTGGGAGAGATTTACCAGGATGTTACCCTGGGGCTGGGAGAGATTTACCAGGATGTTACCCTGGGGCTGGGAGAGATTTACCAGGATGTTACCCTGGGGCTGGGAGAGATTTACCAGGATGTTACCCTGGGGCTGGGAGAGATTTACCAGGATGTCGTCCTGGGACTGGGAGAGATTTACCAGGATGTTACCCTCTGGGGGCTGGGAGTGATTTACCAGGATGTTACACTTTGAGGACTGGGAGAGATTTACCAGGATGTTACCCTGGGACTGGGAGAGATTTACCAGGATGTTACCCTTTCGGGCTGGGAGAGATTTACCAGGATGTTACCCTGGGGCTGGGAGAGATTTACCAGGATGTTACCCTGGGACTGGGAGAGATTTACCAGGATGTTACCCTTTCGGGCTGGGAGAGATTTACCAGGATGTTACCCTGGGGCTGGGAGAGATTTACCTGGATGTTACCCTTTGGGGATTGGGAGAGATTTACCAGGATGTTACCCTGGGACTGGGAGAGATTTACCAGGATGTTACCCTGGGGACTGGGAGAGATTTACCAGGTTGTTACCCTTTGGGGGGTGGGAGAGATTTACCAGGATGTTACCCTGGGGCTGGGAGAGATTTACCAGGATGTTACCCTTTGGGACTGGGAGAGATTTACCAGGATGTTACCCTGGGACTGGGAGAGATTTACCAGGATGTTACCCTGGGACTGGGAGAGATTTACCAGGATGTTACCCTGGGGCTGGGAGAGATTTACCAGGATGTTACCCTGGGACTGGGAGAGATTTACCAGGATGTTACCCTGGGACTGGGAGAGATTTACCAGGATGTTACCCTGGGGCTGGGAGAGATTTACCAGGATGTTACCCTGGGGCTGGGAGAGATTTACCAGGATGTTACCCTGGGGCTGGGAGAGATTTACCAGGATGTTACCCTGGGGCTGGGAGAGATTTACCAGGATGTTACCCTTTGGGGCTGGGAGAGATTTACCAGGATGTTACCCTGGGGCTGGGAGAGATTTACCAGGATGTCACCTCAGTGGGGGAGATTTCCCAGGATGTTAAAGGATGTGTGTCAGAGATATCTTTGGGCTTGTTTCTGAAACTCGAGCTTATGGGAAACGGTTGGGACTTGGTCTATGAAAGGGTATGGGTTTTCTCTCCGTGGAAAGGCTGAAGATGAAAGTCAATTCAAAGGGAAGACTGAGAGTGGTGGCTCTCATCGTTGGGTGGGGGGTGGGGGGTGGGGTTGGGGAGATAGAGAGGGGGCAGGAGAAGAGGGGGAGGGGGAGGGGGAGATAGAGAGGGAGAGGGGGAGGGGGAGGGGGAGATAGAGAGGGAGAGGGGGAGGGGGAGGGGGAGGAGGAGATAGAGAGGGAGAGGGGGAGGGGGAGGGGGAGGGGGAAGGGGAGATAGAGAGGGAGAGGGGGAGGGGGAGGGGGAGCGGTAGATAGAGAGGGGGTGGAGAAGAGGGATAGAGGGAGATAGAGAGTGGGAGGTGGAGGGGAGAGAGAGAGGGGGAGGAGGAGAGGGAGAGAAGGAGGTAGAGAGGTGGAGGGGGAGGGGGAGGGGGAGATAGAGAGGGAGTTAGAGAGGGGGAGGGAGAGGGGGATAGAGAGGGGAAGGGAGAGGGGGATAGAGAGGGGGAGGAAGAGGGGGATGGACAGGGGGAGGGAGAGGGGGATAGAGAGGGGGAGGGAGAGGGGGGTAGAGAGGGGGAGGGAGAGGGGGATAGAGAGGGGGAGGGAGAGGGGGTAGAAAGGGGCAGGGGAGAAGGCTTTGGAGAGGGGGATAGAGAGAGGGAGGGTGAGGTGGAAAGAAAGGGGGACGGGAGGGGGAGGGAGGTGGGAGATAGAGAGGGGGAGGGGTAGGGGATGTAGAGAGGGGGAGGAGAAGAGGGAGAGAGAGAGATAGAGAGGGGTAGGGGGAGGGAGAGGGGGATACTTAGGGGAGGAGGAGAGGGGGTGGGAGAGGGGGAGATAGAGAGAGGGAGGGGAGATAGAGAGGGGGATGGGGCAGAAGGGAGATATAGGGGGAGAGGGGGATATGGGGAGAGGAGATAGAGAGGGGGAGATAGAAATGGGGAGTGGGTGAGGGGAGGATAGAGAGGGGAGGGGGAGGGGGAGAGGGAGAGGAGGAGATAGAGAGGGGGAGGGGAGGTAGACAGGATGGGGGCACATGGGAGATAGCGAGATAGAGGGGGAGGGGGATATGGGAAGGGGAGATAGAGGGGAGGAGATAGAGAGTGAGGAGGGGGAGAGGAGGAGGGAGAGAAGGAGATAGAGAGGGGGACAGAGAGGGGAGGGTGGGGGGAGGGAGAGGGGGAGATAGAGAAGGGGAGGGGAGATAGAAGGGAAGGGGGCAGAAGAGGGATAGAGAGATAGAGGGAGAGGGGGATATGGGGAGGGGAGATAGAGAGGGGGAGATAGAAGGGGGATGGGAGGATGTATATGGAACCCCAAGTCTACATTAAAAGATGCTACACCCCCTTGCCCCACCCCCACCCACTCACCCCCACACGTTCGGATAAAACCCTTACCTTTCACAGGTTTGATGGTGGATTTGGCTTTGTCTGTTTTGAGAGACGAAAACACAGAGCGCCTCCGTCAAATCCCCATCGGAAACGCTCTCTTTCCCCAGCATTCCGGTCTTCCCGAACCCACCCTGCTCCATCCCGGCCCCTGCGGCATGCTCGAGCAACGCCAACTCCACCTTCACTCCCCTCAGGCACTGCCCAGCCCATTGGATTTCAGAGAGGTTCAGAGAATGTTATCGGTGCACAGCAAAACTCAGGCACACCCTGTCCCTGTGATGTTACCGTACAGATTAATGCTCAGGCACCCCCTGTCCCTGCGGTGTTACCGTACAGATTAATGCTCAGACACACCCTGTCCCTGCGGTGTTACCGTACAGATTAATGCTCAGGCACCCCCTGTCCCTGCGGTGTTACCGTACAGATTAATGCTCAGACACACCCTGTCCCTGCGGTGTTACCGTACAGATTAATGCTCAGACACACCCTGTCCCTGCGGCGTTACCGTACAGATTAATGCTCAGACACACCCTGTCCCTGCGGTGTTACCGTACAGATTAATGCTCAGGCACCCCCTGTCCCTGCGGTGTTACCGTACAGATTAATGCTCAGACACACCCTGTCCCTGCGGTGTTACCGTACAGATTAATGCTCAGGCACCCCCTGTCCCTGCGGCGTTACCGTACAGATTAATGCTCAGACACACCCTGTCCCTGCGGTGTTACCGTACAGATTAATGCTCAGGCACACCCTGTCCCTGCGGTGTTACCGTACAGATTAATGCTCAGGCACACCCTGTCCCTGCGGCGTTACCGTACAGATTAATGCTCAGACACCCCCTGTCCCTGCGGTGTTACCGTACAGATTAATGCTCAGGCACACCCTGTCCCTGCGGCGTTACCGTACAGATTAATGCTCAGACACCCCCTGTCCCTGCGGTGTTACCGTACAGATTAATGCTCAGACACACCCTGTCCCTGCGGCGTTACCGTACAGATTAATGCTCAGGCACCCCCTGTCCCTGCAGTGTTACCGTACAGATTAATGCTCAGACACCCCCTGTCCCTGCGGCGTTACCGTACAGATTAATGCTCAGACACACCCTGTCCCTGCGGCGTTACCGTACAGATTAATGCTCAGACACCCCCTGTCCCTGCGGCGTTACATACTGTGTGTTACCTTTAACTGGTCGAGGGATTGATTTTGGGGGGCCACGAGGTCACGATACAGAGTACACAGGGGGCAGGGGGGACGGGGAGGGAGGGGCCGAAGGGCCTGTAACTGCGCTGGGGGTGTTCTCTGTTCCGCGTGCACGGCTGTCTCTACCATGGCACAGCACGGGTCAATCCCCAGCCACCTCTCGGGTTCACAGCGAGGCCAATTGCCAAGAGACTTTGCAATTTGGGTCCCAGTTGCCCTGTGCCTTTTGGCGACCCAGTCCTGGGAAAGAGCTGGTCGCTCGGTGGGGGAAGTGGGCCGGGGTTGGCGATCGGCTCAAAACGCGATCGTCTCGAGCTGACCCTCCGGATCTTGCCCTCCCTCCCTCACCTCCCTCCCATACCCCCCGCCCTCCACCAGCCCCCACCTGGGAACCAATTGTAGAGTGCGTACAGTCCCTTTAAGAGAGAGAGAGTCAGCTGGCCCGCGCCTCGTCGCACAGTGGGCTGAGAGATGGGAAGATCTCCCCGGTATTTCAAACGCAACCACTCCGCTCAAATCCGGCCCCCAGACCCCCCTCTCTCTCTCACACTTTAACAGATTGTGAGACAAGGTGAGATTTTCAGTGTGTTTAATGTTCACTTTTAACGTTAAATAATACAATCGATTTTATTTTGTGAAATATAGGAATTTGAGGAGCTCTCTCTCTCTCACACGTTAACAGATTGTGAGACAAGGTGAGATTTTCGGTGTGTTTAATGTTCACTTTTAATGTTAAATAATACAATCGATTTTATTTTGTGAAATATTGGAATATGGGGAGCTCTCTCTCTCTCTCACTTTAACAGATTGTGAGACAAGGTGAGATTTTCGGTGTGTTTAATGTTCGCTTTTAGCGTTAAATAATACAATCGATTTTATTTTGTGAAATATAGGAATTTGAGGAGCTCTCTCTCTCTCTCACTTTAACAGATTGTGAGACAAGGTGAGATTTTCGGTGTGTTTAATGTTCACTTTTAGCGTTAAATAATACAGTCGATTTTATTTTGTGAAATATAGGAATTTGGGGAGCTCTCTCTCTCTCTCACTTTAACAGATTGTGAGACAAGGTGAGATTTTCGGTGTGTTTAATGTTCACTTTTAGCGTTAAATAATACCATCGATTTTATTTTGTCAAATATTGGAATTTGGGGAGCTCTCTCTCTCTCACACTTTAACAGATTGTGAGACAAGGTGAGATTTTCGGTGTGTTTAATGTTCACGTTTAACGTTAAATAATACAATCGATTTTATTTTGTGAAATATAGGAATTTGGGGAGCTCTCTCTCTCTCACACTTTAACAGATTGTGAGACAAGGTGAGATTTTCGGTGTGTTTAATGTTCACTTTTAGCGTTAAATAATACAATCGATTTTATTTTGTGAAATATAGGAATTTGAGGAGCTCTCTCTCTCTCTCACTTTAACAGATTGTGAGACAAGGTGAGATTTTCGGTGTGTTTAATGTTCACTTTTAGCGTTAAATAATACCATCGATTTTATTTTGTGAAATATAGGAATTTGAGGAGCTCTCTCTCTCTCTCACTTTAACAGATTGTGAGACAAGGTGAGGTTTTCAGTGTGTTTAATGTTCACGTTTAGCGTTAAATAATACAATAGATTTTATTTTGTGAAATATTGGAATTTGGGGAGCTCTCTCTCTCTCTCACTTTAACAGATTGTGAGACAAGGTGAGATTTTCGGTGTGTTTAATGTTCACTTTTAACGTTAAATAATACAATAGATTTTATTTTGTCAAATATTGGAATTTGGGGAGCTCTCTCTCTCTCTCACTTTAACAGATTGTGAGACAAGGTGAGATTTTCGGTGTGTTTAATGTTCACTTTTAGCGTTAAATAATACAATCGATTTTATTTTGTCAAATATAGGAATTTGGGGAGCTCTCTCTCTCTCACACTTTGACAGATTGTGAGACAAGGTGAGATTTTCGGTGTGTTTAATGTTCACTTTTAGCGTTAAATAATACAATAGATTTTATTTTGTGAAATATAGGAATTTGAGGAGCTCTCTCTCTCTCACTTTAACAGATTGTGAGACAAGGTGAGATTTTCGGTGTGTTTAATGTTCACTTTTAGCATTAAATAATAAAATCGATTTTATTTTGTGAAATATAGGAATTTGAGGAGCTCTCTCTCTCTCTCACTTTAACAGATTGTGAGACAAGGTGAGATTTTCGGTGTGTTTAATGTTCACTTTTAATGTTAAATAATACAATCGATTTTATTTTGTGAAATATTGGAATTTGGGGAGCTCTCTCTCTCTCTCACTTTAACAGATTGTGAGACAAGGTGAGATTTTCGGCGTGTTTAATGTTCACTTTTAGCATTAAATAATACAATAGATTTTATTTTGTGAAATATAGGAATTTCAGGAGCTCTCTCTCTCTCACTTTAACAGATTGTGAGACAAGGTGAGATTTTCGGTGTGTTTAATGTTCACGTTTAGCGTTAAATAATACAATAGATTTTATTTTGTGAAATATAGGAATTTGAGGAGCTCTCTCTCTCTCTCACTTTAACAGATTGTGAGACAAGGTGAGATTTTCGGTGTGTTTAATGTTCACTTTTAGCATTAAATAATACAATCGATTTTATTTTGTGAAATATAGGAATTTGAGGAGCTCTCTCTCTTTCTCACTTTAACAGATTGTGAGACAAGGTGAGATTTTCGGTGTGTTTAATGTTCACTTTTAATGTTAAATAATACAATCGATTTTATTTTGTGAAATATTGGAATTTGGGGAGCTCTCTCTCTCTCACACTTTAACAGATTGTGAGACAAGGTGAGGTTTTCGGTGTGTTTAATGTTCACTTTTAGCGTTAAATAATACAATCGATTTTATTTTGTGAAATATAGGAATTTGAGGAGCTCTCTCTCTCTCACACTTTAACAGATTGTGAGACAAGGTGAGATTTTCGATGTGTTTATTGTTCACTTTTAATGTTAAATAATACAATCGATTTTATTTTGTGAAATATAGGAATTTGAGGAGCTCTCTCTCTCTCTCACTTTAACAGATTGTGAGACAAGGTGAGATTTTCGGTGTGTTTAATGTTCACTTTTAGCATTAAATAATACAATCGATTTTATTTTGTGAAATATAGGAATTTGAGGAGCTCTCTCTCTCTCTCACTTTAACAGATTGTGAGACAAGGTGAGATTTTCGGTGTGTTTAATGTTCACTTTTAATGTTAAATAATACCATTGATTTTATTTTGTGAAATATAGGAATTTGGGGAGCTCTCTCTCTCTCTCACTTTAACAGATTGTGAGACAAGGTGAGATTTTCGGTGTGTTTAATGTTCACTTTTAGCATTAAATAATACAATCGATTTTATTTTGTGAAATATAGGAATTTGAGGAGCTCTCTCTCTCTCTCACTTTAACAGATTGTGAGACAAGGTGAGATTTTCGGTGTGTTTAATGTTCACTTTTAATGTTAAATAATACCATTGATTTTATTTTGTGAAATATAGGAATTTGGGGAGCTCTCTCTCTCTCACACTTTAACAGATTGTGAGACAAGGGGAGGTTTTCGGTGTGTTTAATGTTCGCTTTTAACGTTAAATAATACAATCGATTTTATTTTGTGAAATATAGGAATTTGAGGAGCTCTCTCTCTCTCTCACTTTAACAGATTGTGAGACAAGGTGAGATTTTCGGTGTGTTTAATGTTCACTTTTCGCGTTAAATAATACAATAGATTTTATTTTGTGAAATATAGGAATTTGGGGAGCTCTCTCTCTCTCTCACTTTAACAGATTGTGAGACAAGGTGAGGTTTTCGGTGTGTTTAATGTTCACTTTTAGCGTTAAATAATACAATCGATTTTATTTTGTGAAATATAGGAATTTGGGGAGCTCTCTCTCTCTCTCACTTTAACAGATTGTGAGACAAGGTGAGGTTTTCGGTGTGTTTAATGTTCACTTTTAACGTTAAATAATACAATCGATTTTATTTTGTGAAATATTGGAATTTGAGGAGCTCTCTCTCTCTCACACTTTAACAGATTGTGAGACAAGGTGAGATTTTCGGTGTGTTTAATGTTCACTTTTCGCGTTAAATAATACAATCGATTTTATTTTGTGAAATATTGGAATTTGGGGAGCTCTCTCTCTCTCACACTTTAACAGATTGTGAGACAAGGTGAGGTTTTCGGTGTGTTTAATGTTCACTTTTAGCGTTAAATAATACAATCGATTTTATTTTGTCAAATATTGGAATTTGGGGAGCTCTCTCTCTCTCACACTTTAACAGATTGTGAGACAAGGTGAGATTTTCGGTGTGTTTAATGTTCACGTTTAGCGTTAAATAATACAATAGATTTTATTTTGTGAAATATTGGAATTTGAGGAGCTCTCTCTCTCTCACACTTTAATAGATTGTGAGACAAAGTGAGATTTTCGGTGTGTTTAATGTTCACGTTTCGCGTTAAATAATACAATCGATTTTATTTTGTGAAATATTGGAATATGGGGAGTTCTCTCTCTCTCTCACTTTAACAGATTGTGAGACAAGGTGAGATTTTCGGTGTGTTTAATGTTGACTTTTAACGTTAAATAATACAATAGATTTTATTTTGTGAAATAATGGAATATGGGGAGCTCTCTCTCTCTCTCACTTTAACAGATTGTGAGACAAGGTGAGATTTTCGGTGTGTTTAATGTTGACTTTTAACGTTAAATAATACAATAGATTTTATTTTGTGAAATATAGGAATTTGGGGAGCTCTCTCTCTCTCTCACTTTAACAGATTGTGAGACAAGGTGAGATTTTCAGTGTGTTTAATGTTGACTTTTAACGTTAAATAATACAATCGATTTTATTTTGTGAAATATAGGAATTTGAGGAGCTCTCTCTCTCTCTCACTTTAACAGATTGTGAGACAAGGTGAGGTTTTCGGTGTGTTTAATGTTCACTTTTAACGTTAAATAATACAATAGATTTTATTTTGTGAAATATTGGAATTTGAGGAGCTCTCTCTCTCTCTCACTTTAACAGATTGTGAGACAAGGTGAGATTTTCGGTGTGTTTAATGTTCACTTTTAACGTTAAATAATACAATCGATTTTATTTTGTGAAATATTGGAATTTGAGGAGCTCTCTCTCTCTCTCACTTTAACAGATTGTGAGACAAGGTGAGATTTTCGGTGTGTTTAATGTTCACATTTAACGTTAAATAATACCATCGATTTTATTTTGTGAAATATAGGAATTTGAGGAGCTCTCTCTCTCTCACACGTTAACAGATTGTGAGACAAGGTGAGATTTTCGGTGTGTTTAATGTTCACTTTTAGCATTAAATAATACAATCGATTTTATTTTGTGAAATATAGGAATTTGGGGAGCTCTCTCTCTCTCTCACTTTAACAGATTGTGAGACAAGGGGAGGTTTTCGGTCTGTTTAATGTTCACTTTTAGCATTAAATAATACAATCGATTTTATTTTGTGAAATATAGGAATTTGGGGAGCTCTCTCTCTCTCTCACTTTAACAGATTGTGAGACAAGGGGAGGTTTTCGGTCTGTTTAATGTTCACGTTTAGCGTTAAATAATACAATCGATTTTATTTTGTGAAATATAGGAATTTGGGGAGCTCTCTCTCTCTCACACTTTAACAGATTGTGAGACAAGGTGAGATTTTCAGTGTGTTTAATGTTCACTTTTAACGTTAAATAATACAATAGATTTTATTTTGTGAAATATCGGAATTTGAGGAGCTCTCTCTCTCTCTCACTTTAACAGATTGTGAGACAAGGTGAGATTTTCAGTGTGTTTAATGTTCACTTTTAATGTTAAATAATACAATCAATTTTATTTTGTGAAATATAGGAATTTGAGGAGCTCTCTCTCTCTCACACGTTAACAGATTGTGAGACAAGGTGAGATTTTCGGTGTGTTTAATGTTCACTTTTAGCGTTAAATAATACAATACATTTTATTTTGTGAAATATAGGAATTTGGGGAGCTCTCTCTCTCTCTCACTTTAACAGATTGTGATACAAGGTGAGATTTTCGGTGTGTTTAATGTTCACTTTTAGCATTAAATAATACAATCGATTTTATTTTGTGAAATATAGGAATTTGGGGAGCTCTCTCTCTCTCTCACTTTAACAGATTGTGAGACAAGGGGAGGTTTTCGGTCTGTTTAATGTTCACGTTTAGCGTTAAATAATACAATCGATTTTATTTTGTGAAATATAGGAATATGGGGAGCTCTCTCTCTCTCTCACTTTAACAGATTGTGAGACAAGGTGAGGTTTTCGGTGTGTTTAATGTTCACTTTTAACGTTAAATAATACAATCGATTTTATTTTGTGAAATATTGGAATTTGGGGAGCTCTCTCTCTCTCACACTTTAACAGATTGTGAGACAAGGTGAGGTTTTCAGTGTGTTTAATGTTCACTTTTAACGTTAAATAATACAATCGATTTTATTTTGTGAAATATTGGAATTTGGGGAGCTCTCTCTCTCTCACACTTTAACAGATTGTGAGACAAGGTGAGGTTTTCGGTGTGTTTAATGTTCACTTTTAGCATTAAATAATACAATCGATTTTATTTTGTGAAATATAGGAATTTGGGGAGCTCTCTCTCTCTCTCACTTTAACAGATTGTGAGACAAGGGGAGGTTTTCGGTCTGTTTAATGTTCACGTTTAGCGTTAAATAATACAATCGATTTTATTTTGTGAAATATAGGAATTTGGGGAGCTCTCTCTCTCTCTCACTTTAACAGATTGTGAGACAAGGTGAGATTTTCGGTGTGTTTAATGTTCACTTTTAACGTTAAATAATACCATCGATTTTATTTTGTGAAATATTGGAATTTGGGGAGCTCTCTCTCTCTCACACTTTAACAGATTGTGAGACAAGGTGAGGTTTTCGGTGTGTTTAATGTTCACTTTTAGCATTAAATAATACAATCGATTTTATTTTGTCAAATATTGGAATATGGGGAACTCTCTCTCTCTCTCACTTTAACAGATTGTGAGACAAGGTGAGATTTTCGGTGTGTTTAATGTTCACTTTTAGCGTTAAATAATACAATTGATTTTATTTTGTGAAATATTGGAATTTGAGGAGCTCTCTCTCTCTCTCACTTTAACAGATTGTGAGACAAGGTGAGATTTTCGGTGTGTTTAATGTTCACTTTTAACGTTAAATAATACAATCGATTTTATTTTGTGAAATATAGGAATTTGAGGAGCTCTCTCTCTCTCTCACTTTAACAGATTGTGAGACAAGGTGAGATTTTCGGTGTGTTTAATGTTCACTTTTCGCGTTAAATAATACAATAGATTTTATTTTGTGAAATATAGGAATTTGGGGAGCTCTCTCTCTCTCTCACTTTAACAGATTGTGAGACAAGGTGAGGTTTTCGGTGTGTTTAATGTTCACTTTTAGCGTTAAATAATACAATCGATTTTATTTTGTGAAATATAGGAATTTGGGGAGCTCCCTCTCTCTCACACTTTAATAGATTGTGAGACAAGGTGAGATTTTCGGTGTGTTTAATGTTCACTTTTAGCGTTAAATAATACAATCGATTTTATTTTGTGAAATATTGGAATTTGAGGAGCTCTCTCTCTCTCTCACTTTAACAGATTGTGAGACAAGGTGAGATTTTCGGTGTGTTTAATGGTCACGTTTAGCGTTAAATAATACAATAGATTTTATTTTGTGAAATATAGGAATTTGAGGAGCTCTCTCTCTCTCACACTTTAACAGATTGTGAGACAAGGGGAGGTTTTCGGTCTGTTTAATGTTCACGTTTAGCGTTAAATAATACAATCGATTTTATTTTGTGAAATATAGGAATTTGGGGAGCTCTCTCTCTCTCACACTTTAACAGATTGTGAGACAAGATGAGATTTTCGGTGTGTTTAATGTTCACTTTTAGCATTAAATAATAAAATCGATTTTATTTTGTGAAATATAGGAATTTGGGGAGCTCTCTCTCTCTCTCACTTTAACAGATTGTGAGACAAGGGGAGGTTTTCGGTGTGTTTAATGTTCACTTTTAGTGTTAAAGCATACAATCGATTTTATTTTGTGAAATATAGGAATTTGGGGAGCTCTCTCTCTCTCTCACTTTAACAGATTGTGAGACAAGGTGAGGTTTTCAGTGTGTTTAATGTTCACTTTTAGCGTTAAATAATACAATCGATTTTATTTTGTCAAATATTGGAATTTGGGGAGCTCTCTCTCTCTCACACTTTAACAGATTGTGAGACAAGGTGAGATTTTCGGTGTGTTTAATGTTCACGTTTCGCGTTAAATAATACAATCGATTTTATTTTGT
The DNA here is from genome assembly GCF_037043375.1 of Chiloscyllium plagiosum. Classification (NCBI taxonomy): domain Eukaryota; kingdom Metazoa; phylum Chordata; class Chondrichthyes; order Orectolobiformes; family Hemiscylliidae; genus Chiloscyllium; species Chiloscyllium plagiosum. Next base: position 62,767 of record NW_028270249.1, on the reverse strand, counting down.
GAAATATAGGAATTTGGGGAGCTCTCTCTCTCTCACACTTTAACAGATTGTGAGACAAGGTGAGGTTTTCGGTGTGTTTAATGTTCACTTTTAACGTTAAATAATACCATCGATTTTATTTTGTGAAATATTGGAATTTGGGGAGCTCTCTCTCTCTCACACTTTAACAGATTGTGAGACAAGGTGAGGTTTTCGGTGTGTTTAATGTTCACTTTTAGCGTTAAATAATACAATCGATTTTATTTTGTCAAATATTGGAATTTGGGGAGCTCTCTCTCTCTCACACTTTAACAGATTGTGAGACAAGGTGAGATTTTCGGTGTGTTTAATGTTCACGTTTAGCGTTAAATAATACAATAGATTTTATTTTGTGAAATATTGGAATATGGGGAGCTCTCTCTCTCTCTCACTTTAACAGATTGTGAGACAAGGTGAGATTTTCGGTGTGTTTAATGTTCACTTTTAGCGTTAAATAATACAATAGATTTTATTTTGTGAAATATTGGAATTTGAGGAGCTCTCTCTCTCTCACACTTTAATAGATTGTGAGACAAGGTGAGATTTTCGGTGTGTTTAATGTTCACGTTTAGCGTTAAATAATACAATCGATTTTATTTTGTGAAATATTGGAATATGGGGAGTTCTCTCTCTCTCTCACTTTAACAGATTGTGAGACAAGGTGAGATTTTCGATGTGTTTAATGTTGACTTTTAACGTTAAATAATACAATAGATTTTATTTTGTGAAATAATGGAATATGGGGAGCTCTCTCTCTCTCTCACTTTAACAGATTGTGAGACAAGGTGAGATTTTCGGTGTGTTTAATGTTGACTTTTAACGTTAAATAATACAATAGATTTTATTTTGTGAAATATAGGAATTTGGGGAGCTCTCTCTCTCTCTCACTTTAACAGATTGTGAGACAAGGTGAGATTTTCAGTGTGTTTAATGTTGACTTTTAACGTTAAATAATACAATCGATTTTATTTTGTGAAATATTGGAATTTGAGGAGCTCTCTCTCTCTCTCACTTTAACAGATTGTGAGACAAGGTGAGGTTTTCGGTGTGTTTAATGTTCACTTTTAACGTTAAATAATACAATCGATTTTATTTTGTGAAATATAGGAATTTGAGGAGCTCTCTCTCTCTCACACTTTAACAGATTGTGAGACAAGGTGAGGTTTTCGGTGTGTTTAATGTTCACTTTTAGCATTAAATAATACAATCGATTTTATTTTGTGAAATATTGGAATTTGGGGAGCTCTCTCTCTCTCACACTTTAACAGATTGTGAGACAAGGTGAGATTTTCGGTGTGTTTAATGTTCACGTTTAGCGTTAAATAATACAATCGATTTTATTTTGTGAAATATTGGAATATGGGGAGCTCTCTCTCTCTCTCACTTTAACAGATTGTGAGACAAGGTGAGATTTTCGGTGTGTTTAATGTTCACTTTTCGCGTTAAATAATACAATAGATTTTATTTTGTGAAATATTGGAATTTGAGGAGCTCTCCCTCTCTCTCACTTTAACAGATTGTGAGACAAGGTGAGATTTTCAGTGTGTTTAATGTTCACTTTTAACGTTAAATAATACAATCGATTTTATTTTGTGAAATATAGGAATTTGAGGAGCTCTCTCTCTCTCTCACTTTAACAGATTGTGAGACAAGGTGAGATTTTCAGTGTGTTTAATGTTCACTTTTAACGTTAAATAATACAATCGATTTTATTTTGTGAAATATAGGAATTTGGGGAGCTCTCTCTCTCTCACACTTTAACAGATTGTGAGACAAGGTGAGATTTTCGGTGTGTTTAATGTTCACTTTTAACGTTAAATAATACAATCGATTTTATTTTGTGAAATATAGGAATTTGAGGAGCTCTCTCTCTCTCACACGTTAACAGATTGTGAGACAAGATGAGATTTTCGGTGTGTTTAATGTTCACTTTTAGCATTAAATAATAAAATCGATTTTATTTTGTGAAATATAGGAATTTGGGGAGCTCTCTCTCTCTCTCACTTTAACAGATTGTGAGACAAGGTGAGATTTTCAGTGTGTTTAATGTTGACTTTTAGCGTTAAATAATACAATCGATTTTATTTTGTCAAATATTGGAATTTGGGGAGCTCTCTCTCTCTCTCACTTTAACAGATTGTGAGACAAGGTGAGATTTTCGGTGTGTTTAATGTTGACTTTTAACGTTAAATAATACAATCGATTTTATTTTGTGAAATATTGGAATATGGGGAGCTCTCTCTCTCTCTCACTTTAACAGATTGTGAGACAAGGTGAGGTTTTCGGTGTGTTTAATGTTCACTTTTAACGTTAAATAATACAATCGATTTTATTTTGTGAAATATTGGAATATGGGGAGCTCTCTCTCTCTCACACTTTAACAGATTGTGAGACAAGGTGAGATTTTCGGTGCGTTTAATGTTCACTTTTAACGTTAAATAATACAATCGATTTTATTTTGTGAAATATTGGAATATGGGGAGCTCTCTCTCTCTCTCACTTTAACAGATTGTGAGACAAGGTGAGATTTTCGGTGTGTTTAATGTTCACTTTTAACGTTAAATAATACAATCGATTTTATTTTGTGAAATATTGGAATATGGGGAGCTCTCTCTCTCTCACACTTTAACAGATTGTGAGACAAGGTGAGATTTTCGGTGTGTTTAATGTTCACTTTTAGCATTAAATAATAAAATCGATTTTATTTTGTGAAATATTGGAATATGGGGAGCTCTCTCTCTCTCTCACTTTAACAGATTGTGAGACAAGGTGAGATTTTCGGTGTGTTTAATGTTCACTTTTAACGTTAAATAATACAATCGATTTTATTTTGTGAAATATAGGAATTTGAGGAGCTCTCTCTCTCTCACACTTTAACAGATTGTGAGACAAGGTGAGGTTATCGGTGTGTTTAATGTTCACTTTTAACGTTAAATAATACAATCGATTTTATTTTGTGAAATATTGGAATTTGAGGAGCTCTCTCTGTCTCTCACTTTAACAGATTACGAGATGATTGAGATGCGTTTGGTTTAATGACCAGGGCACCGCTGACTCGTAACATCAGTCTGTCCTTTTCTGTGTGACAGTTTTCACCCCACGGGCAGATATTTGACCGGGCGCTGGGGGAGTTACAGATCACCTGGCCGGTCTATTCTCCTCGGCAGACCTAGGTCCAACTGATCAGCCGCCAGGGAAATTATTTCCCTCGCGCGCTGAGCTAAGGAGGGGAGACTGGAGGGCTGGGGTGGTGGGGCGGGTGTTGTGGGGATGTCATTTGGAATGCTACCGGGAAGAGCGGCAAACGCTTACCTTTTTTGAGGACAGGTTTGTCTTTCACTGAGGAGGGAAAACAGGGCACGTTAATTTATTGGTGTCAGGAAATTCGGCACACACGTTAAAATAAAAAGTCAAGCCTACTCTGGGCTGAAGTTCAACGGGGGGGAGGGGGCACGATGTTGGGCAGGGCAATTTTTCCCCAAATTTGCCCCCGAAACTTTACAGACACCTCCCCTCCCCCCCCTCCCGGCCCACTCTTCCGAAACCCTCAATCCAATCTCAGCCCGTCGGGGAATTCTCTCTCATCCCTCCCTCCCCCCCCCCCCCGCCGTTCCCCTCGGTAGGTTTGATGGAGTGGGAGGTTATCGCTCTCGGCTGGCCTCCACAACCCCTGCTCCCAGGACCCTCGGAGCGCACTTCCCAATGAGACCAGTCCCAACATTCCACCCCCCCCAACTCTACGCTCCTCCCCCCCACCCCCCCCCCCCCCACCGCCCAACACATCCCACACACAACTCTCGAAACATACCGACAAAGGTGTTGGATACGCTCCCCTCTCTGGGTCAGGGGGGGAGGACAGGGAGTCGGGAGGGTTTGGGAATACCGCCCAGCATTCCCGGTCTCCCTCCGACCGGGAGAGAGGGTTCGGGAAAGATTGACGAGGGGACTGTGTTCCCCGGAGCGTCGGGGAGCTGAGGGGGAGTGACCCTGAGAGAGGTCAGTAAAATCACGAGGGGGGGGTGTGGGGGATCGGGGGGTAAATAGACAAGGTCTTATCCCCCCCTGGGGTGGGGGTGGAGATGAGGGGGGTGACCCTGAGAGAGGTCAGTAAAATCACGAGGGGGGTGTGTGGGGGATAGGGGGGTAAATAGACAAGGTCTTATCCCCCCCTGGGGTGGGGGTGGAGATGAGGGGGGTGACCCTGAGAGAGGTCAGTAAAACCACGAGGGGGGGGGGTGTGTGGGGGATAGGGGGGTAAAAATAGACAAGGTCTTATCCCCCCCTGGGGTGGGGGTGGAGATGAGGGGGGTGACCCTGAGAGAGGTCTATAAAATCACGAGGGGGGGGTGTGGGGGATAGGGGGGTAAATAGACAAGGTCTTATCCCCCCTGGGGTGGGGGGAGTCTCTAACTCGAGTAGGGGGAGGGGGTTGAGGGGTAAAAGGGACCCGAGGGGGTAACGTTTCCCCGCGGGGGGGCGTGTTGGGGGGAACGAGGGAGGTGCTGGGGTCCGGTTCAACATGGATGGGGAGGGAGGGGTTTAGCGGGATGTGGGGGGGAACGGGGGGAGCTGGGTTGAGTTGGGGATAGCACGGACGGGGTGGTCCAATCCCAGTCCAGCCCTCGTTGCTCGGGGGGGGGGGGAGGGGGGGAATGACAGGCCCACGGTCACCCCTCCCCTGACAGCCAGTCCCAAAGAGGGACAGGGAGGTGCGGTGCACCCACTACCCATTCCCCTGGATCTTTGGGGGACAGTGGAACGAGGGAGGGGGCAAGAGGGAAATCTCCCACCCCACTCCAAAACGGGGGGAGGGAGGGGGGTGTGTGGTTGTATTCACAAAAACGACCCCCCCCCCCCCTCACCGCCCCCCAACCTGACTTCTCAAGAGGACAGGCACCATCACTTCGGGATAGGTCGGGGGTGGGTGGGGGTGAACGTTGAGGGGCGGGTGTGTGTGTGTGTGTGTGTGTGTGTGTGTGTGTAGGGCAGAGGTGGTGAGGGGGTGGGGGGGAGGGAATTAAATGCCGTTCCTGGCCGGCAACTACCTCTCCCAAGCCCACCCCCAAGCCCCGCAGGGAATATGGCCCATTCTGACCCCTACATCCCCCCACCCCACTCTCTGTCCAATGGCGGGGCCCGGTCCAGTTGGCCCCAGCTCTTCGGACAGCGCGTCGCTACCCCGAAGGCCCTGTCCCGCGGTCCCGACCGAGATTCCCCGAAGACTGGCAGTTAACTGTCGCACATCAGCT
>NW_028270249.1:37500-52500 GCF_037043375.1 Chiloscyllium plagiosum | reverse complement strand
TGGTGTCTCTCAGTCCCCTCTCTCTCTCTCAGGGAGATATCTGTACACTGACTGGTGTCTCTCAGTCCCCTCTCTCTCTCAGGGAGATATCTGTACACTGACTGGTGTCTCTCAGTCCCCTCTCTCTCTCAGGGAGATATCTGTACACTGACTGGTGTCTCTCAGTCCCCCCTCTCTCTCAGGGAGATATCTGTACACTGACTGGTGTCTCTCAGTCCCCTCTCTCTCTCTCTCAGGGAGATATCTGTACACTGACTGGTGTCTCTCAGTCCCCCCCTCTCTCTCAGGGAGATATCTGTACACTGACTGGTGTCTCTCAGTCCCCTCTCTCTCTCTAAGGGAGATATCTGTACACTGACTGGTGTCTCTCAGTCCCCTCTCTCTCAGGGAGATATCTGTACACTGACTGGTGTCTCTCAGTCCCCTCTCTCTCTCTCTCTAAGGGAGATATCTGTACACTGACTGGTGTCTCTCAGTCCCCTCTCTCTCAGGGAGATATCTGTACACTGACTGGTGTCTCTCAGTCCCCTCTCTCTCTCTCTCTCAGGGAGATATCTGTACACTGACTGGTGTCTCTCAGTCCCCTCTCTCTCTCTCAGGGAGATATCTGTACACTGACTGGTGTCTCTCAGTCCCCTCTCTCTCTCTCTCAGGGAGATATCTGTACACTGACTGGTGTCTCTCAGTCCCCTCTCTCTCAGGGAGATATCTGTACACTGACTGGTGTCTCTCAGTCCCCACTCTCTCTCTCTCTCAGGGAGATATCTGTACACTGACTGGTGTCTCTCAGTCCCCTCTCTCTCTCTCTCAGGGAGATAGCTGTACACTGACTGGTGTCTCTCAGTCCCCCCCTCTCTCTCTCTCAGGGAGATATCTGTACACTGACTGGTGTCGCTCAGTCCCCCCTCTATCTCTCTCTCAGGGAGATATCTGTACACTGACTGGTGTCTCTCAGTCCCCTCTCTCTCTCTCTCAGGGAGATATCAGTACACTGACTGGTGTCTCTCAGTCCCCTCTCTCTCTCTCTCAGGGAGATATCAGTACACTGACTGGTGTCTCTCAGTCCCCTCTCTCTCTCTCTCAGGGAGATATCTGTACACTGACTGGTGTCGCTCAGTCCCCTCTCTCTCAGGGAGATATCTGTACACTGACTGGTGTCTCTCAGTCCCCTCTCTCTCTCTCTCAGGGAGATATCTGTATACTGACTGGTGTCTCTCAGTCCCCTCTCTCTCTCTCAGGAAGATATCTGTACACTGACTGGTGTCTCTCAGTCCCCTCTCTCTCAGGGAGATATCTGTACACTGACTGGTGTCTCTCAGTCCCCCCTCTCTCTCTCTCAGGGAGATATCTGTACACTGACTGGTGTCTCTCAGTCCCCCCTCTCTCTCAGGGAGATATCTGTACACTGACTGGTGTCTCTCAGTCCCCCCTCTCTCTCTCAGGGAGATATCTGTACACTGACTGGTGTCTCTCAGTCCCCTCTCTCTCAGGGAGATATCTGTCCACTGACTGGTGTCTCTCAGTCCCCCCTCTCTCTCAGGGAGATATCTGTACACTGACTGGTGTCTCTCAGTCCCCCCTCTCTCTCTCAGGGAGATATCTGTACACTGACTGGTGTCTCTCAGTCCCCTCTCTCTCAGGGAGATATCTGTACACTGACTGGTGTCTCTCAGTCCCCCCTCTCTCTCTCTCAGGGAGTTATCTGTACACTGACTGGTGTCTCTCAGTCCCCTCTCTCTCAGGGAGATATCTGTACACTGACTGGTGTCTCTCAGTCCCCTCTCTCTCAGGGAGATATCTGTACACTGACTGGTGTCTCTCAGTCCCCTCTCTCTCTCTCAGGGAGATATCTGTACACTGACTGGTGTCTCTCAGTCCCCTCTCTCTCTCAGGGCGATATCTGTACACTGACTGGTGTCTCTCAGTCCCCTCTCTCTCTCTCAGGGAGATATCTGTACACTGACTGGTGTCTCTCAGTCCCCCCTCACTCTCTCTCAGGGAGATATCTGTACACTGACTGGTGTCTCTCAGTCCCCTCTCTCTCTCTCTCAGGGAGATATCTGTACACTGACTGGTGTCTCTCAGTCCCCCCTCTCTCTCTCAGGGAGATATCTGTACACTGACTGGTGTCTCTCAGTCCCCTCTCTCTCTCAGGGAGATATCTGTACACAGACTGGTGTCTCTCAGTCCCCCCTCTCTCTCTCTCAGGGAGATATCTGTACACTGACTGGTGTCTCACAGTCCCCTCTCTCTCAGGGAGATATCTGTACACTGACTGGTGTCTCTCAGTCCCCCCTCTCTCTCAGGGAGATATCTGTACACTGACTGGTGTCTCTTAGTCCCCTCTCTCTCTCTCAAGGAGATATGTGTACACTGACTGGTGTCTGTCAGTCCCCTCACTCGCTCAGGGAGATATCTGTACACTGACTGGTGTCTCTCAGTCCCCTCTCTCTCTCAGGGAGATATCTGTACACTGACTGGTGTTTCTCAGTCCCCTCTCTCTCTCAGGGAGATATCTGTACACTGACTGGTGTCTCTCAGTCCCCCCTCTCTCTCTCTCTCAGGGAGATATCTGTACACTGACTGGTGTCTCTCAGTCTGCTCTTTCTCTCAGGGAGATATCAGTACACTGACTGGTGTCTCTCAGTCCCCTCTCTCTCTCAGGGAGATATCTGTACACTGACTGGTGTCTCTCAGTCCCCCCTCTCTCTCAGGGAGATATCTGTACACTGACTGATGTCTCTCAGTCCCCCCTCTCTCTCTCAGGGTGATATCTGTACACTGACTGGTGTCTCTCAGTCCCCTCTCTCTCAGGGAGATATCTGTACACTGACTGGTGTCTCTCAGTCCCCTCTCTCTCTCAGGGAGATATCTGTACATTGACTGGTGTCTCTCAGTCCCCTCTCTCTCTCAGGGAGATATCTGTACACTGACTGGTGTCTCTCAGTCCCCTCTCTCTCTCTCTCAGGGAGATATCTGTACACTGACTGGTGTCTCTCAGTCCCCTCTCTCTCTCAGGGAGATATCTGTACACTGACTGGTGTCTCTCAGTCCCCCCTCTCTCTCAGGGAGATATCTGTACACTGACTGGTGTCTCTCAGTCCTCCCTCTCTCTCAGGGAGATATCTGTACACTGACTGGTGTCTCTCAGTCCCCCCTCTCTCTCTCAGGGAGATATCTGTACACTGACTGGTGTCTCTCAGTCCCCTCTCTCTCTCAGGGAGATATCTGTACACTGACTGGTGTCTCTCAGTCCCCCCTCTCTCTCAGGGAGATATCTGTACACTGACTGGTGTCTCTCAGTCCCCTCTCTCTCTCTCAGGGAGATATCTGTACACTGACTGGTGTCTCTCAGTCCTCACTCTCTCTATCTCAGAGAGATATCTGTACACTGACTGGTGTCTCTCAGTCCCCTCTCTCTCTCTCTCAGGGAGATATCTGTACTCTGACTGGTGTCTCTCAGTCCTTTCTCTCTCTCTCTCAGGGAGATATCTGTACACTGACTGGTGTCTCTCAGTCCCCTCTCACTCTCTCTCAGGGAGATATCTGTACACTGACTGGTGTCTCTCAGTCCCCCCTCACTCTCTCTCAGGTAGATATCTGTATACTGACTGGTGTCTCTCAGTCCCCCCTCTCTCAGGGAGATATCTGTACACTGACTGGTGTCTCTCCGTCCTTTCTCTCTCTCTCTCAGGTAGATATCTGTACACTGACTGGTGTCTCTCATTCCCCTCTCTCTCTCTCTCAGGGAGATATCTGTACCCTGACTGGTGTCTCTCAGTCCCCACTCTCTCTCTCTCATTGAGATATCTGTACACTGACTGGTATCTCTCAGTCCCCCTTCTCTCTCTCAGGGAGATATCTGTACACTGACTGGTGTCTCTCAGTCCCGTCTCTTTCTCAGGGAGATATCTGTACACTGACTGGTGTCTCTCAGTCCCCTCTCTCTCTCTCTCAGGGAGATATCTGTTCACTGACTGGTGTCTCTCAGTCCCCACTCTCTCTCGCAGGGAGATATCTGTACACTGACTGGTGTCTCTCAGTCCCCTCTCGCTCTCTCTCAGGGAGATAACTGTACACTGACTGGTGCCTCTCAGTCCCCTCTCTCTCTCTCAGGGAGATATCTGTACACTGACTGGTGTCTCTCAGTCCCCCCTCACTCTCTCTCAGGTAGATATCTGTATACTGACTGGTGTATCTCAGTCCCCCCTCTCTCAGGGAGATATCTGTACACTGACTGGTGTCTCTCAGTCCCCTTTCTCTCTCAGGGAGATATCTGTACACTGACTGGTGTCTCTCTGTCCCCTCTCTCTCAGGTAGATATCTGTACACTGACTGGTGTCTCTCAGTCCCCTCTCTCTCTCAGGGAGATATCTGTACACTGACTGGTGTCTCTCAGTCCCCTCTCTCTCTCAGGGAGATATCTGCACACTGACTGGTGTCTCTCAGTCCCCCCTCTCTCAGGGAGATATCTGTACACTGACTGGTGTCTCTCAGTCCCCCCTCTCTCTCTCTCAGGGAGATATCTGTTCACTGACTGGTGTCTCTCAGTCCCCCCTCACTCTCTCTCAGGTAGATATCTGTATACTGACTGGTGTATCTCAGTCCCCCCTCTCTCAGGGAGATATCTGTACACTGACTGGTGTCTCTCAGTCCTTTCTCTCTTCTCTCAGGTAGATATCTGTACACTGACTGGTGTCTCTCAATCCCCCCTCTCTCTCTCTCAGGGAGATGTCTGTACACTGACTGGTGTCTCTCAGTCCCCCCTCTCTCAGGGAGATATCTGTACACTGACTGGTGTCTCTCAGTCCCCCCTCTCTCTCTCTCAGGGAGATATCTGTACACTGACTGGTGTCTCTCAGTCCCCCCTCACTCTCTCTCAGGTAGATATCTGTATACTGACTGGTGTATCTCAGTCCCCCCTCTCTCAGGGAGATATCTGTACACTGACTGGTGTCTCTCAGTCCCCTCTATCTCTCTCTCAGGGAGATATCTGTACACTGACTGGTGTCTCTCAGTCCCCCCTCTCTCTCAGGGAGATATCTGTACACTGACTGGTGTCTCTCAGTCCCCTCTCTCTCTCAGGGAGATATCTGTACACTGACTGGTGTCTCTCAGTCCTCCCTCTCTCTCTCTCAGGGAGATATCTGTACACTGACTGGTGTCTCTCAATCCCCCCTCTCTCTCTCTCAGGGAGATGTCTGTACACTGACTGGTATCTCTCAGTCCCCTCTCTCTCTCTCTCTCAGGGAGATATCTGTACACTGACTGGTGTCTCTCAGTCCCCTCTGTCTCAGGGAGATATCTGTACACTGACTGGTGTCACTCAGTCCCCTCTCTCTCTCAGAGAGATATCTGTACACTGACTGGTGTCTCTCAGTCCCCCCTCCCTCTCTCTCAGGGAGATATCTGTACACTGACTGGTGTCTCTCCGTCCCCTCTCTCTCAGGGAGATATCTGTACACTGACTGCTGTCTCTCAGTCCCCTCTCTCTCCCTCAGTGAGATATCTGTACACTGACTGGTGTCTCTCAGTCCCCTCTCTCTCAGGGAGATATCTGTACACTGACTGGTGTCTCTCAGTCCCCTCTCCCTCAGGGAGATATCTGTACACTGACTGGTGTCTCTCAGACCCCTCTCTCTCAGGGAGATATCTGTACACTGACTGGTGTCTCTCAGACCCCTCTCTCTCAGGGAGATATCTGTACACTGACTGGTGTCCCTCTGTCCCCCCCTCTCTCTCAGGGAGATATCTGTACACTGACTGGTGTCTCTCAGTCCCCTCTCTCTCTCTGGGAGATATCTGTACACTGACTGGTGTCTCTCAGTCCCCTCTTTCTCAGGGAGATATCTGTACACTGACTGGTGTCTCTCAGTCCCCCCTCTCTCTCTCAGGGAGATATCTGTACACTGACTGGTGTCTCTCAGTCCCCCTCTCTCTATCTCAGGGAGATATCTGTACACTGACTGGTGTCTCTCAGTCCCCTCTCTCTCTCAGGGAGATATCTGTACACTGACTGGTGTCTCTCAGTCCTCTCTCTCTCAGGGAGATATCTGTACACTGACTGGTGTCTCTCAGTCCCCCCTCTCTCTCAGGGAGATATCTGTACACTGACTGGTGTCTCTCAGTCCCCTCTCTCTCTCTCAGGGAGATATCTGTACACTGACTGGTGTCTCTCAGACCCCTCTCTCTCAGGGAGATATCTGTACACTGACTGGTGTCTCTCAGACCCCTCTCTCTCAGGGAGATATCTGTACACTGACTGGTGTCCCTCTGTCCCCCCCTCTCTCTCAGGGAGATATCTGTACACTGACTGGTGTCTCTCAGTCCCCTCTCTCTCTCTGGGAGATATCTGTACACTGACTGGTGTCTCTCAGTCCCCCCTCTCTCAGGGAGATATATGTACACTGACTGGTGTCTCTCAGTCCCCCCTCTCTCTCTCTCAGGGAGATATCTGTACACTGACTGGTGTCTCTCAGTCCCCCCTCACTCTCTCTCAGGTAGATATCTGTATACTGACTGGTGTATCTCAGTCCCCCCTCTCTCAGGGAGATATCTGTACACTGACTGGTGTCTCTCAGTCCCCTCTATCTCTCTCTCAGGGAGATATCTGTACACTGACTGGTGTCTCTCAGTCCCCCCTCTCTCTCAGGGAGATATCTGTACACTGACTGGTGTCTCTCAGTCCCCTCTCTCTCTCAGGGAGATATCTGTACACTGACTGGTGTCTCTCAGTCCTCCCTCTCTCTCTCTCAGGGAGATATCTGTACACTGACTGGTGTCTCTCAATCCCCCCTCTCTCTCTCTCAGGGAGATGTCTGTACACTGACTGGTGTCTCTCAGTCCCCACTCTCTCTCTCTCAGGGAGATATCTGTACACTGACTGGTGTCTCTCAGTCCCCTCTGTCTCAGGGAGATATCTGTACACTGACTGGTGTCACTCAGTCCCCTCTCTCTCTCAGAGAGATATCTGTACACTGACTGGTGTCTCTCAGTCCCCCCTCCCTCTCTCTCAGGGAGATATCTGTACACTGACTGGTGTCTCTCCGTCCCCTCTCTCTCAGGGAGATATCTGTACACTGACTGCTGTCTCTCAGTCCCCTCTCTCTCCCTCAGTGAGATATCTGTACACTGACTGGTGTCTCTCAGTCCCCTCTCTCTCAGGGAGATATCTGTACACTGACTGGTGTCTCTCAGTCCCCTCTCTCTCAGGGAGATATCTGTACACTGACTGGTGTCTCTCAGACCCCTCTCTCTCAGGGAGATATCTGTACACTGACTGGTGTCTCTCAGACACCTCTCTCTCAGGGAGATATCTGTACACTGACTGGTGTCCCTCTGTCCCCCCCTCTCTCTCAGGGAGATATCTGTACACTGACTGGTGTCTCTCAGTCCCCTCTCTCTCTCTGGGAGATATCTGTACACTGACTGGTGTCTCTCAGTCCCCTCTTTCTCAGGGAGATATCTGTACACTGACTGGTGTCTCTCAGTCCCCCCTCTCTCTCTCAGGGAGATATCTGTACACTGACTGGTGTCTCTCAGTCCCCCTCTCTCTATCTCAGGGAGATATCTGTACACTGACTGGTGTCTCTCAGTCCCCTCTCTCTCTCAGGGAGATATCTGTACACTGACTGGTGTCTCTCAGTCCTCTCTCTCTCAGGGAGATATCTGTACACTGACTGGTGTCTCTCAGTCCCCCCTCTCTCTCAGGGAGATATCTGTACACTGACTGGTGTCTCTCAGTCCCCTCTCTCTCTCTCAGGGAGATATCTGTACACTGACTGGTGTCTCTCAGTCTCCTCTCTCTCTCTCAGGGAGATATTTCTACACTGACTGGTGTCTCTCAGTCCCCTCTCTCTCTCAGGGAGATATCTGTACACTGACTGGTGTCTCTCAGTCCCCCCTCTCTCTCAGGGAGATATCTGTACACTGACTGGTGTCTCTCAGTCCCCCCTCTCTCTCAGGGAGATATCTGTACACTGACTGGTGTCTCACAGTCCCCTCTCTCTCAGGGAGGTATCTGTACACTGACTGGTGTCTCTCAGTCCCCTCTCTCTCTCAGGTAGATATCTGTACACTGACTGGTGTCTCTCAGTCCCCTCTCTCTCTCAGGGAGATATCTGTACACTGACTGGTGTCTCTCAGTCCTTTCTCTCTTCCCTCAGGTAGATGTCTGTACACTGACTGGTTTCTCTCAGTCCCCCCTCTCTCTCTCTCAGGGAGATATCTGTACACTGTCTGGTGTCTCTTAGTCCCCTCTCTCTCTCTCAGGGAGATATCTGTACACTGACTGGTGTCTCTCAGTCCCCTCTCTCTCTCAGGGAGATATCTGTACACTGACTGGTGTCTCACATTCCCGCCTCTCCCTATCTCAGGTAGATATCTGTACACTGACTGGTGTATCTTAGTCGCCTCTCTCTCTCAGGGAGATATTTGTACACTGACTGGTGTCTCTCAGTCCCCTCTCTCTCTATCTCAGGGAGATATCTGTACACTGACTGGTGTCACTCAGTCCCCTCTCTCAGGGAGATATCTGTACACTGACTGGTATCTCTCAGGCCCCTCTCTCTCTCTCTCTCTCAGGGAGACATCTGTACACTGACTGGTGTCTCTCAGTCCTCACTCTCTCACTCTCAGGGAGATATCTGTACACTGACTGGTGTCTCTCAGTCCCCTCTCTCTCTCTCAGGGAGATATCTGTACACTGACTGGTGTCTCTCAGTCCCCTCTCTCTCTCTCAGGGAGATATCTGTACACTGACTGGTGTCTCTCAGTCCCCTCTCTCTCAGGGAGATATCTGTACACTGACTGGTGTCTCTCAGTCCCCTCTCTCTCAGGGAGATATCTGTACACTGACTGGTGTCTCTCAGTCCCCTCTCTCTCTCAGGGAGATATCTGTACACTGACTGGTGTCTCTCAGTCCCCTCTCTCTCTCTCAGGGAGATATCTGTACACTGACTGGTGTCTCTCAGTCCCCTCTCTCTCAGGGAGATATCTGTACACTGACTGGTGTCTCTCAGTCCCCTCTCTCTCAGGGAGATATCTGTACACTGACTGGTGTCTCTCAGTCCCCTCTCTCTCTCTCTCAGGGAGATATCTGTTCACTGACTGGTGTCTCTCAGTCCCCCCTCTCTCTCTCAGGGAGATATCTGTACACTGACTGGTGTCTCTCAGTCCCCTCTCGCTCTCTCTCAGGGAGATAACTGTACACTGACTGGTGCCTCTCAGTCCCCTCTCTCTCTCTCAGGGAGATATCTGTACACTGACTGGTGTCTCTCTGTCCCCTCTCTCTCAGGGAGATAACTGTACACTGACTGGTGTCTCTCAGTCCCCTCTCTCTCTCTCAGGGAGATATCTGTACACTGACTGGTGTCTCTCAGTCCCCCCTCTCTCTCCCTCTCAGGGAGATATCTGTACACTGACTGGTGTCTCTCAGTCCCCTCTCTCTCTCTCAGGGAGATATCTGTACACTGACTGGTGTCTCTCAGTCCCCTCTCTCTATCTCTCAGGGAGATATCTGTACACTGACTGGTGTCTCTCAGTCCCCTCTCTCTGAGGGAGATATCTGTACACTGACTGGTGTCTCTCAGTCCCCTCTCGCTCTCTCTCAGGGAGATATCTGTACACTGACTGGTGTCTCTCAGTCCCCTCTCTCTCTCAGGGAGATATCTGTACACTGACTGGTGTCTCTCAGTCCCCTCTCTCTCTCTCAGGGAGATATCTGTACACTGACTGGTGTCTCTCAGTCCCCTCTCTCTCTTTCTCAGGGAGATATCTGTACACTGACTGGTGTCTCTCAGTCCCCTCGCTCTCTCAGGGAGATATCTGTACACTGACTGGTGTCTCTCAGTCCCCTTTCTCCCTCAGGGAGATATCTGTACACTGACTGGTGTCTCTCAGTCCCCTCTCTCTCAGGGAGATATCTGTACACTGACTGGTGTCTCTCAGTCCCCTCTCTCCCTCAGGGAGATATCTGTACACTGACTGGTGTCTCTCAGTCCCCCCTCTCTCTCAGGGAGATATCTGTACACTGACTGGTGTCTCTCAGTCCCCTCTCTCTCTCTCAGGGAGATATCTGAACACTGACTGGTGTCTCTCAGTCCCCCTCTCTCTCAGGGAGATATCTGTACACTGACTGGTGTCTCTCAGTCCCCTCTCTCTCAGGGAGATATCTGTACACTGACTGGTGTCTCTCAGTCCTCTCTCTCTCTCAGGGAGATATCTGTACACTGACTGGTGTCTCTCAGTCCCCCCCCTCTCTCAGGGAGATATCTGTACACTGACTGGTGTCTCTCAGTCCCCCCTCTCTCTCAGGGAGATGTCTGTACACTGACTGGTGTCTCTCAGTCCCCCCTCTCTCTCTCAGGAGAGATATCTGTACACTGACTGGTGTCTCTCAGTCCCCTCTCTCTCTTTCTCAGGGAGATATCTGTACACTGACTGGTGTCTCTCAGTCCCCTCTCTCTCTCTCAGGGAGATATCTGTACACTGACTGGTGTCTCTCAGTCCCCTCTCTCAGGGAGATATCTGTACACTGACTGGTGTCTCTCAGTCCCCCCTCTCTCTCAGGGAGATATCTGTACACTGACTGGTGTCTCTCAGTCCCCTCTCTCTCTCTCAGGGAGATATCTGTACACTGACTGGTGTCTCTCAGTCCCCTCTCTCTCAGGGAGATATCTGTACACTGACTGGTGTCTCTCAGTCCCCTCTCTCTCAGGGAGATATCTGTACACTGACTGGTGTCTCTCAGTCCCCCCTCTCTCTCAGGGAGATATCTGTACACTGACTGGAGTCTCTCAGTCCCCCCTCTCTCTCAGGGAGATATCTGTACACTGACTGGTGTCTCTCAGTCCCCCTCTCTCTCAGGGAGATATCTGTACACTGACTGGTGTCTCTCAGTCCCCTCTCTCTCGGGGAGATATCTGTACACTGACTGGAGTCTCTCAGTCCCCCCCCCTCCCTCAGGGAGATATCTGTACACTGACTGGTGTCTCTCAGTCCCCCCTCTCTCTCAGGGAGATATCTGTACACTGACTGGTGTCTCTCAGTCCCCTCTCTCTCTCAGGGAGATATCTGTACACTGACTGGTGTCTCTCAGTCCCCCCCTCTCTCTCTCAGGGAGATATCTGTACACTGACTGGAGTCTCTCAGTCCCCCCCCTCCCTCAGGGAGATATCTGTACACTGACTGGTGTCTCTCAGTCCCCCCTCTCTCTCAGGGAGATGTCTGTACACTGACTGGTGTCTCTCAGTCCCCCCTCTCTCTCTCAGGGAGATATCTGTACACTGACTGGTGTCTCTCAGTCCCCTCTCTCTCTTTCTCAGGGAGATATCTGTACACTGACTGGTGTCTCTCAGTCCCCTCTCTCTCTCTCAGGGAGATATCTGTACACTGACTGGTGTCTCTCAGTCCCCTCTCTCAGGGAGATATCTGTACACTGACTGGTGTCTCTCAGTCCCCCCTCTCTCTCAGGGAGATATCTGTACACTGACTGGTGTCTCTCAGTCCCCTCTCTCTCTCTCAGGGAGATATCTGTACACTGACTGGTGTCTCTCAGTCCCCCCTCTCTCTCAGGGAGATATCTGTACACTGACTGGTGTCTCTCAGTCCCCTCTCTCTCTCAGGGAGATATCTGTACACTGACTGGTGTCTCTCAGTCCCCTCTCTCTCAGGGAGATATCTGTACACTGACTGGTGTCTCTCAGTCCCCTCTCTCTCAGGGAGATATCTGTACACTGACTGGTGTCTCTCAGTCCCCCCTCTCTCTCAGGGAGATATCTGTACACTGACTGGAGTCTCTCAGTCCCCCCTCTCTCTCAGGGAGATATCAGTACACTGACTGGTGTCTCTCAGTCCCCTCTCTCTCTTTCTCAGGGAGATATCTGTACACTGACTGGTGTCTCTCAGTCCCCTCTCTCTCAGGGAGATATCTGTACACTGACTGGTGTCTCTCAGTCCCCCCTCTCTCTCAGGGAGATATCTGTACACTGACTGGTGTCTCTCAGTCCCCTCTCTCTCAGGGAGATATCTGTACACTGACTGGTGTCTCTCAGTCCCCCCTCTCTCTCAGGGAGATATCTGTACACTGACTGGTGTCTCTCAGTCCCCTCTCTCTCAGGGAGATATCTGTACACTGACTGGTGTCTCTCAGTCCCCCCTCTCTCTCAGGGAGATATCTGTACACTGACTGGTGTCTCTCAGTCCCCTCTCTCTCTCTCAGGGAGATATCTGTACACTGACTGGTGTCTCTCAGTCCCCTCTCTCTCTCTCAGGGAGATATCTGTACACTGACTGGTGTCTCTCAGTCCCCTCTCTCTCAGGGAGATATCTGTACACTGACTGGTGTCTCTCAGTCCCCTCTCTCTCTCTCAGGGAGATATCTGTACACTGACTGGTGTCTCTCAGTCCCCCCTCTCTCTCAGGGAGATATCAGTACACTGACTGGTGTCTCTCAGTCCCCTCTCTCTCTCTCAGGGAGATATCTGTACACTGACTGGTATCTCTCAGTCCTCCCTCTCTCTCAGGGAGATATCTGTACACTGACTGGTGTCTCTCAGTCCCCTCTCTCTCAGGGAGATATCTGTACACTGACTGGTGTCTCTCAGTCCCTCCTCTCTCTCTCAGGGAGATATCTGTACACTGACTGGTGTCTCTCAGTCCCCCCTCCCTATCTCTCAGGGAGATATCTGTACACTGACTGGTGTCTCTCAGTCCCCTCTCCCTCTCTAGGGGAGATATTTGTACACTGACTGGCGTCTCTCAGACCCCCCTCTCTCTCAGGGAGATATCTGTACACTGACTGGTGTCTCTCAGTCCCCTCTCTCTCTCTCAGGGAGATATCTGTACACTGACTGGTGTCTCTCAGTCCCCTCTCTCTCTCTCTCAGGGAGATATCTGTACACTGACTGGTGTCTCTCAGTCCCCTCTCTCTCAGGGAGATATCTGTACACTGACTGGTGTCTCTCAGTCCCCTCTCTCTCTCTCAGGGAGATATCTGTACACTGACTGGTGTCTCTCAGTCCCCCCTCTCTCTCAGGGAGATATCAGTACACTGACTGGTGTCTCTCAGTCCCCTCTCTCTCTCTCAGGGAGATATCTGTACACTGACTGGTATCTCTCAGTCCTCCCTCTCTCTCAGGGAGATATCTGTACACTGACTGGTGTCTCTCAGTCCCCTCTCTCTCAGGGAGATATCTGTACACTGACTGGTGTCTCTCAGTCCCCTCTCTCTCTCTCTCAGGGAGATATCTGTACACTGACTGGTGTCTCTCAGTCCCTCCTCTCTCTCTCAGGGAGATATCTGTACACTGACTGGTGTCTCTCAGTCCCCCCCCCTCTCTCTCAGGGAGATATCTGTACACTGACTGGTATCTCTCAGTCCTCCCTCTCTCTCAGGGAGATATCTGTACACTGACTGGTGTCTCTCAGTCCCTCCTCTCTCTCTCAGGGAGATATCTGTACACTGACTGGTGTCTCTCAGTCCCCTCTCTCTCTCTCAGGGAGATATCTGTACACTGACTGGTGTCTCTCAGTCCCCTCTCTCTCTCAGGGTGATATCTGTACACTGACTGGTGTCTCTCAGTCCCCTCTCTCTCTCAGGGAGATATCTGTACACTGACTGGTGTCTCTCAGTCCCCTCTCTCTCAGGGAGATATCTGTACACTGACTGGTGTCTCTCAGTCCCCTCTCCCTCTCTAGGGGAGATATTTGTACACTGACTGGTGTCTCTCAGTCCCCCCTCTCTCTCAGGGAGATATCTGTACACTGACTGGTGTCTCTCAGTCCCCCCTCTCTCTCTCAGGGAGATATCTGTACACTGACTGGTGTCTCTCAGTCCCCTCTCTCTCTCAGGGAGATATCTGTACACTGACTGGTGTCTCTCAGTCCCCACTCTCTCTCAGGGAGATATCTGTACACTGACTGGTGTCTCTCAGTCCCCCCTCTCTCTCAGGGAGATATCTGTACACTGACTGGTGTCTCTCAGTCCCCCCCCTTTCTCTCAGGGAGATAACTGCACACTGAGTGTCGTGTAAATGTGCTCTGTGTTCTGCGTTTTTCGGCTCGACGGTATTCGATACATCGACCGGACTTTTGTCTCTTTGAGCTGAACAGTATTTAACGCCCTACCCTAGTCATAGGGTCATGGAGATGTACAGCAGGGAAACCGACCCTTCGGTCCATGCTGAGCCAGATATCCCAACCCAATCTAGTCCCCCCCCCTGCCAGCACCCGGCCCATATCCCTCCAAACCCTTCCTGTTCATCTCCCCATCCAAATGCCTCTTAAATGTTGCGTTTGTACCAGCCTCCACCACTTCCTCTGGCAGCTCATTCCCCACACATACCACCCTCTGTGTGAAAAAGTTACCCCTTAGGTCCCTTTTATATCTTTCCCCTCTCACCCTAAACCTATGCCCCTCTAGTTCTGGACTCCCCCCCCCCCATCCCAGGGAAAAGTCTTTGCCTATTTACCCTATCCACGCCCCTCATAATTTTGTAAACCTCTATCAGGTCACCCCTCAGCCTCCCCCATTCCAGGGAAAACAGCCCCAGCCTCTCCCTGTCGCTCAAACCCTCCAACATCCTGGTCAATCCTTTCCGAACCCTTTCCCAACAGCTTTCCGATAGGAAGGAGACCAGAATTGCAGGCGATATTCCAACAGTGGCCCCCTAACCCAACGTCCTGTCCAGCCGCAACATGACCTCCCAACTCCCTGTACTCAATACCCTGACCGATAGAGGAAAGCGAACCCAACGCTGCCTTCACTATCCTATCTACCTGCGACTCCACTTTCAAGGAGCTATGAACCTGCACTCCAAGGTCTCTCTGTTCAGCAACACTCCCTGGGACCTTACCGTTAAGTGTAGAAGCCCTGCTAAGATTGGCTTTCCCAAAATGGTGCACCTCGCGTTTATCTGAATTAAACTCCATCTGCCACCCCTCAGCCCATTGGCCCATCTGGTCCAGATCCTGTTGTAATCTGAGGGTAACCCTCTTCGC
>NW_028270249.1:0-32500 GCF_037043375.1 Chiloscyllium plagiosum | reverse complement strand
AGGGCTATGGGGAGAGAGCGGGGGGACAGTGGGATTAGTTTGGGGATGGATACAGGGCTATGGGGAGAGAGCGGGGGACAGTGGGATTAGTTTGGGGATGGATACAGGGCTATGGGGAGAGAGCGGGGGGACAGTGGGATTAGTTTGGGGATGGATACAGGGCTATGGGGAGAGAGCGGGGACAGTGGGATTAGTTTGGGGATGGATACAGGGCTATGGGGAGAGAGAGCGGGGGGACAGTGGGATTAGTTTGGGGATGGATACAGGGCTATGGGGAGAGAGCGGGGGATAGTGGGATTAGTTTGGGGATGGATACAGGGCTATGGGGAGAGAGCGGGGGGACAGTGGGATTAGTTTGGGGATGGATACAGGGCTATGGGGAGAGAGAGCGGGGGGGCAGTGGGATTAGTTTGGGGATGGATACAGGGCTATGGGGAGAGAGCGGGGGGACAGTGGGATTAGTTTGGGGATGGATACAGGGCTATGGGGAGAGAGCGGGGGGACAGTGGGATTAGTTTGGGGATGGATACAGGGCTATGGGGAGAGAGAGCGGGGGGGCAGTGGGATTAGTTTGGGGATGGATACAGGGCTATGGGGAGAGAGCGGGGGGACAGTGGGATTAGTTTGGGGAACGATACTGGGCTATGGGGAGAGAGAGCGGGGGGGACAGTGGGATTAGTTTGGGGATGGATACAGGGCTATGGGGAGAGAGCGGGGGGACAGTGGGATTAGTTTGGGGATGGATACAGGGCTATGGGGAGAGAGAGCGGGGACAGTGGGATTAGTTTGGGGATGGATACAGGGCTATGGGGAGAGAGAGCGGGGGGACAGTGGGATTAGTTTGGGGATGGATACAGGGCTATGGGGAGAGAGCGGGGGGATAGTGGGATTAGTTTGGGGATGGATACAGGGCTATGGGGAGAGAGCGGGGGGACAGTGGGATTAGTTTGGGGATGGATACAGGGCTATGGGGAGAGAGAGCGGGGGGGCAGTGGGATTAGTTTGGGGATGGATACAGGGCTATGGGGAGAGAGCGGGGGGACAGTGGGATTAGTTTGGGGATGGATACAGGGCTATGGGGAGAGAGCGGGGGGACAGTGGGATTAGTTTGGGGATGGATACAGGGCTATGGGGAGAGAGAGCGGGGGGGCAGTGGGATTAGTTTGGGGATGGATACAGGGCTATGGGGAGAGAGCGGGGGGACAGTGGGATTAGTTTGGGGAACGATACTGGGCTATGGGGAGAGAGAGCGGGGGGGACAGTGGGATTAGTTTGGGGATGGATACAGGGCTATGGGGAGAGAGAGCGGGGGGACAGTGGGATTAGTTTGGGGATGGATACAGGGCTATGGGGAGAGAGCAGGGGGACAGTGGGATTAGTTTGGGGATGGATACAGGGCTATGGGGAGAGTGCGGGGGGACAGTGGGATTAGTTTGGGGATCGATACAGGGCTATGGGGAGAGAGCGGGGGGACAGTGGGATTAGTTTGGGGATGGATACAGGGCTATGGGGAGAGAGAGCGGGGGGACAGTGGGATTAGTTTGGGGATGGATACAGGGCTATGGAGAGAGAGCGGGGGGACAGTGGGATTAGTTTGGGGATGGATACAGGGCTATGGGGAGAGAGAGCGGGGGGACAGTGGGATTAGTTTGGGGATGGATACAGGGCTATGGAGAGAGAGCGGGGGGGACAGTGGGATTAGTTTGGGGATGGATACAGGGCTATGGGGAGAGAGAGCGGGGGGACAGTGGGATTAGTTTGGGGATGGATACAGGGCTATGGGGAGAGAGCGGGGGGACAGTGGGATTAGTTTGGGGATGGATACAGGGCTATGGGGAGAGAGCGGGGGACAGTGGGATTAGTTTGGGGATGGATACAGGGCTATGGGGAGAGAGCGGGGGGATAGTGGGATTAGTTTGGGGATGGATACAGGGCTATGGGGAGAGAGCGGGGGGACAGTGGGATTAGTTTGGGGATGGATACAGGGCTATGGGGAGAGAGAGCGGGGGGGCAGTGGGATTAGTTTGGGGATGGATACAGGGCTATGGGGAGAGAGCGGGGGGACAGTGGGATTAGTTTGGGGATGGATACAGGGCTATGGGGAGAGAGCGGGGGGACAGTGGGATTAGTTTGGGGATGGATACAGGGCTATGGGGAGAGAGAGCGGGGGGGCAGTGGGATTAGTTTGGGGATGGATACAGGGCTATGGGGAGAGAGCGGGGGGACAGTGGGATTAGTTTGGGGAACGATACTGGGCTATGGGGAGAGAGAGCGGGGGGGACAGTGGGATTAGTTTGGGGATGGATACAGGGCTATGGGGAGAGAGCGGGGGGACAGTGGGATTAGTTTGGGGATGGATACAGGGCTATGGGGAGAGAGAGCGGGGACAGTGGGATTAGTTTGGGGATGGATACAGGGCTATGGGGAGAGAGAGCGGGGGGACAGTGGGATTAGTTTGGGGATGGATACAGGGCTATGGGGAGAGAGCGGGGGACAGTGGGATTAGTTTGGGGATGGATACAGGGCTATGGGGAGAGAGCGGGGGGATAGTGGGATTAGTTTGGGGATGGATACAGGGCTATGGGGAGAGAGCGGGGGGACAGTGGGATTAGTTTGGGGATGGATACAGGGCTATGGGGAGAGAGAGCGGGGGGGCAGTGGGATTAGTTTGGGGATGGATACAGGGCTATGGGGAGAGAGCGGGGGGACAGTGGGATTAGTTTGGGGATGGATACAGGGCTATGGGGAGAGAGCGGGGGGACAGTGGGATTAGTTTGGGGATGGATACAGGGCTATGGGGAGAGAGAGCGGGGGGGCAGTGGGATTAGTTTGGGGATGGATACAGGGCTATGGGGAGAGAACGGGGGGACAGTGGGATTAGTTTGGGGAACGATACTGGGCTATGGGGAGAGAGCGGGGGGAACAGTGGGATTAGTTTGGGGATGGATACAGGGCTATGGGGAGAGAGCGGGGGGACAGTGGGATTAGTTTGGGGATCGATACAGGGCTACGGGGAGAGAGCGGGGGACAGTGGGATTAGTTTGGGGATGGATACAGGGCTATGGGGAGAGAGAGCGGGGGGACAGTGGGATTAGTTTGGGGATGGATACAGGGCTATGGGGAGAGAGCAGGGGGACAGTGGGATTAGTTTGGGGATGGATACAGGGCTATGGGGAGAGTGCGGGGGGACAGTGGGATTAGTTTGGGGATCGATACAGGGCTATGGGGAGAGAGCGGGGGGACAGTGGGATTAGTTTGGGGATGGATACAGGGCTATGGGGAGAGAGAGCGGGGGGACAGTGGGATTAGTTTGGGGATGGATACAGGGCTATGGAGAGAGAGCGGGGGGGACAGTGGGATTAGTTTGGGGATGGATACAGGGCTATGGGGAGAGAGAGCGGGGGGACAGTGGGATTAGTTTGGGGATGGATACAGGGCTATGGAGAGAGAGCGGGGGGGACAGTGGGATTAGTTTGGGGATGGATACAGGGCCATGGGGAGAGAGAGCGGGGGGACAGTGGGATTTGTTTGGGGATGGATACAGGGCTATGGGGAGAGAGCGGGGGGACAGTGGGATTAGTTTGGGGATGGATACAGGGCCATGGGGAGAGAGAGCGGGGGGACAGTGGGATTTGTTTGGGGATGGATACAGGGCTATGGGGAGAGAGAGCGGGGGGACAGTGGGATTAGTTTGGGGATGGATACAGGGCTATGGGGAGAGAGAGCGGGGGGACAGTGGGATTAGTTTGGGGATGGATACAGGGCTATGGGGAGAGAGCGGGGGGTCAGTGGGATTAGTTTGGGGATGGATACAGGGCTATGGGGAGAGAGCGGGGGGACAGTGGGATTAGTTTGGGGATGGATACAGGGCTATGGGGAGAGAGCGGGGGGACAGTGGGATTAGTTTGGGGATGGATACAGGGCCATGGGGAGAGAGAGCGGGGGGACAGTGGGATTTGTTTGGGGATGGATACAGGGCTATGGGGAGAGAGCGGGGGGACAGTGGGATTAGTTTGGGGATGGATACAGGGCTATGGGGAGAGAGAGCGGGGGGACAGTGGGATTAGTTTGGGGATGGATACAGGGCTATGGGGAGAGAGCGGGGGGACAGTGGGATTAGTTTGGGGATGGATACAGGGCTATGGGGAGAGAGAGCGGGGGGACAGTGGGATTAGTTTGGGGATGGATACAGGGCTATGGGGAGAGAGCGGGGGGACAGTGGGATTAGTTTGGGGATCGAGACAGGGCTATGGGGAGAGAGAGCGGGGGGACAGTGGGATTAGTTTGGGGATGGATACAGGGCTATGGGGAGAGAGAGCGGGGGGACAGTGGGATTAGTTTGGGGATGGATACAGGGCTATGGGGAGAGAGCGGGGGGACAGTGGGATTAGTTTGGGGATGGATACAGGGCTATGGGGAGAGAGAGCGGGGGGACAGTGGGATTAGTTTGGGGATGGATACAGGGCTATGGGGAGAGAGAACGGGGACAGTGGGATTAGTTTGGGGATGGATACAGGGCTATGGGGAGAGAGAGCGGGGGGACAGTGGGATTAGTTTGGGGATCGATACAGGGCTATGGGGAGAGAGAACGGGGACAGTGGGATTAGTTTGGGGATGGATACAGGGCTATGGGGAGAGAGAACGGGGGGACAGTGGGATTAGTTTGGGGATGGATACAGGGCTATGGGGAGAGAGCGGGGGGGACAGTGGGATTAGTTTGGGGATGGATACAGGGCTATGGGGAGAGAGAGCGGGGGGACAGTGGGATTAGTTTGGGGATCGATACAGGGCTATGGAGAGAGAGAGCGGGGGGACAGTGAGATTAGTTTGGGGATGGATACAGGGCTATGGGGAGAGAGAGCGGGGGGACAGTGGGATTAGTTTGGGGATCGATACAGGGCTATGGGGAGAGAGCGGGGGTCAGTGGGATTAGTTTGGGGATGGATACAGGGCTATGGGGAGAGAGAGCGGGGGGACAGTGGGATTAGTTTGGGGATGGATACAGGGCTATGGGGAGAGAGAACGGGGACAGTGGGATTAGTTTGGGGATGGATACAGGGCTATGGGGAGAGAGCGGGGGGACAGTGGGATTAGTTTGGGGATCGATACAGGGCTATGGGGAGAGAGAGCGGGGGGACAGTGGGATTAGTTTGGGGATCGATACAGGGCTATGGGGAGAGAGCGGGGGGACAGTGGGATTAGTTTGGGGATGGATACAGGGCTATGGGGAGAGAGAGCGGGGGACAGTGGGATTAGTTTGGGGATGGATACAGGGCTATGGGGAGAGAGCGGGGGGACAGTGGGATTAGTTTGGGGATTGATACAGGGCTATGGGGAGAGAGAGCGGGGGGACAGTGGGATTAGTTTGGGGATTGATACAGGGCTATGGGGAGAGAGAGCGGGGGGACAGTGGGATTAGTTTGGGGATGGATACAGGGCTATGGGGAGAGAGAACGGGGACAGTGGGATTAGTTTGGGGATGGATACAGGGCTATGGGGAGAGAGCGGGGGGACAGTGGGATTAGTTTGGGGATCGATACAGGGCTATGGGGAGAGAGAGCGCGGGGACAGTGGGATTAGTTTGGGGATGGATACAGGGCTATGGGGAGAGAGCGGGGGGACAGTGGGATTAGTTTGGGGATGGATACAGGGCTATGGGGAGAGAGAGCGGGGGGACAGTGGGATTAGTTTGGGGATTGATACAGGGCTATGGGGAGAGAGAGCGGGGGGACAGTGGGATTAGTTTGAACGACAAGGGGGCGATGGTTAGATTCTCTCTTGTTGGAGACGGTAACCCCCAGGATGTTGATAGTGGGGGGGGAAGGGTGGCTCAGTGACGGTAACGCCATTGAACGTCAAGGGGGCGATGGTTGAACTGTCCCGTTGGCCACCATGTTCGGTCACTGACTCGCGAGTGTCATGGAGAGGTCACTGGGAAATTGCGAGCAGTGGGGACTTTGCCGCATCGGTGGAAAGTTCCGGAGCCAAATATCCTCTGGGTTCCCCAGCCATTTGGCCACGGACGGTCTCCTAGGAAATGGCGTCTCTGGGCTTGGTGACGCTCCAGGAGTCAGTGAGACGTGACAGTGTCCAATGTCAACGTGCCCCTGAACACCCTGTCCATTCGCTGGCACCATCCCCAAATCCTCTCGCGTTCCAGCCCTCAGCAGTCTCGGGCAATTAACTTCCGAGTTTTCGAGACTGGAGTAACGAGGCGTTCAAATTCGGAGGGACATGTGCCAATCACATGAGAGAGAGAGAGAGAGAGAGAGAGAGAGAAAAGCTCAAACCATCGCCCCCTTGACGTTCAATGGTGTTACCGTCACTGAATCACCCCCCCCCCACTATCAACATCCTGGGGGTTACTGTCTCCAACAAGAGAGAATCTAACCATCGCCCCCTTGACGTTCGATGGTGTTACCGTCACTGAATCACCCTTCCCCCCCCCACTATCAACATCCTGGGGGTTACCGTCTCCAACAAGAGAGAATCTAACCATCGCCCCCTTGACGTTCGATGGTGTTACCGTCACTGAATCACCCTTCCCCCCCCCACTATCAACATCCTGGGGGTTACTGTCTCCAACAAGAGAGAATCTAACCATCGCCCCCTTGACGTTCAATGGCGTTACCATAACTGAATC
This sequence comes from Chiloscyllium plagiosum, assembly GCF_037043375.1. Classification (NCBI taxonomy): domain Eukaryota; kingdom Metazoa; phylum Chordata; class Chondrichthyes; order Orectolobiformes; family Hemiscylliidae; genus Chiloscyllium; species Chiloscyllium plagiosum. The sequence goes on along the minus strand of NW_028270249.1, from coordinate 25,857 downwards.
CCCCTTCCCCCCCCACTATCAACATCCTGGGGGTTACCGTCTCCAACAAGAGAGAATCTAACCATCGCCCCCTTGACGTTCAATGGTGTTACTGTCACTGAATCCCCCTTCCCCCCCCCACTATCAACATCCTGGGGGTTACCGTCTCCAACAAGAGAGAATCTAACCATCGCCCCTTGACCTTCAATGGTATCAGTCGACCCCACTAAACCCCTCCCAGACGGTGAGGCGGGCTGTCTCTGACCTCACTCCTGACCCTTGACAGGGTCTGACCCCCTCCTTCCCTCCCTCGCTCAGCCCCAGTCAGAGCCATGGGGGCTACCCATCAGACGGACTGGAGTGTGGTCGCGAGACCCCCATACCTTCCCAACGCCTCAAACACTTCGGGCAGGGAGTGACGGACACTCGAGGGTGAGGGACGATGAGGGGGCCCTCCGAGGTAGTGGTGAGAAGTCGTGAAAAACATGACTCTACATCTAACCCCCCTGTCCCTGGGAGTTGGGGGGGGGGGGACGGTGTAGAGGGAGCTTTACTCTGTATCTAAACCCCCTGTCCCTGGGAATGGGGGGGACGGTGTAGAGGGAGCTTTACTCTGTATCTAACCCCCCTGTCCCTGGGAGTGGGGGGGACGGTGTAGAGGGAGCTTTACTCTGTATCTAACCCCCCTGTCCCTGGGAGTGGGGGGGACGGTGTAGAGGGAGCTTTACTCTGTAGCTAACCCCCCTGTCCCTGGGAGTGGGGGACACGGTGTAGAGGGAGCTTTACTCTGTATCTAACCCCCCTGTCCCTGGGAGTGGGGGTGACGGTGTAGAGGGAGCTTTACTCTGTATCTAACCCCCCTGTCCCTGGGAGTGGGAGGGGGGGACGGTGTAGAGGGAGCTTTACTCTGTATCTAACCCCCTGTCCCTGGGAGTGGGGGGTGGGGGGGACGGTGCAGAGGGAGCTTTACTCTGTATCTAACCCCCCTGTCCCTGGAAATGGGGGGACGGTGTAGAGGGAGCTTTACGCTGTATCTAACCGCCCTGTCCCTGGGAGTGGGGGGGGGGAGAAGGTGTAGAGGGAGCTTTACTCTGTATCTAACCCCCCTGTCCCTGGAAGTGGGGGGGACGGTGTAGAGGGAGCTTTACTCTGTATCTAACCCCCCTGTCCCTGGGAGTGGGGGGGACGGTGTAGAGGGAGCTTTAATCTGTATCTAACCCCCCTGTCCCTGGGAGTTGGGGGGACCGTGTAGAGGGAGCTTTACTCTGTATCTAACCCCCCTGTCCCTGGGAGTGGGGGGGGACGGTGTAGAGAGAGCTTTACTCTGTATCTAACCCCCCTGTCCCTGGGAGTTGGGGGGACCGTGTAAAGGGAGCTTTACTCTGTATCTAACCCCCCTGTCCCTGGGAGTGGGGGGGGACGGTGCAGAGGGAGCTTTACTCTGTATCTAACCCCCCTGTCCCTGGGAGTGGGGGGGGACGGTGTAGAGGGAGCTTTACTCTGTATCTAACCCCCCTGTCCCTGGGAGTGGGGGGACGGTGTAGAGGGAGCTTTACTCTATATCTAACCCCCCTGTCCCTGGGAGTGGGGGAGACGGTGTAGAGGGAGCTTTACTCTGTATCTCCCCCATGTCCCATAGTGCCCAGGGATGTGTAGGTTAGGGTGGGTTGGCCGTGGGGACAGTGTCCCATAGTGCCCAGGGATGTGTAGGTTAGGGTGGGTTGGCCGTGGGGACAGTGTCCCATAGTGCCCAGGGATGTGTAGGTTAGGGTGGGTTGGCCGTGGGGACAGTGTCCCATAGTGCCCAGGGATGTGTAGGTGAGGGTGGGTTGGCCGTGGGGACAGTGTCCCATAGTGCCCAGGGATGTGTAGGTTAGGGTGGGTTGGCCGTGGGGACAGTGTCCCATAGTGCCCCAGGGATGTGTAGGTTAGGGTGGGTTGGCCGTGGGGACAGTGTCCCATAGTGCCCAGGGATGTGTAGGTTAGGGTGGGTTAGCCGTGGGGACAGTGTCCCATAGTGCCCAGGGATGTGTAGGTTAGGGTGGGTTGGGCGTGGGGACAGTGCCCCATAGTGCCCAGGGATGTGTAGGTTAGGGTGGGTTGGCCGTGGGGACAGTGTCCCATAGTGCCCCAGGGATGTGTAGGTTAGGGTGGGTTGGCCGTGGGGACAGTGTCCCATAGTGCCCCAGGGATGTGTAGGTTAGGGTGGGTTGGCCGTGGGGACAGTGTCCCATAGTGCCCAGGGATGTGTATGTTCGGGGGGGTTGGCCGTGGGGACAGTGTCCCATAGTGTCCAGGGAGGTGTAGGTTAGGGTGGGTTGGCCGTGGGGACTGTGTCCCATAGTGCCCACTGATGTGTAGGTTAGGGTGGGTTGGCCGTGGGGACAGTGTCCCATAGTGCCCAGGGGTGTGTAGTTTAGGTTGGGTCGGCCGTGGGGACGGTGTCCCATAGTGCCCCAGGGACGTGTAGGTTAGGGTGGGTTGGCCGTGGGGACAATGTCCCATAGTGCCCAGGGATGTGTAGGTCAGGGTGGGTTGGCTGTGGGGACAGTGTCCCATAGTGCCCAGGGATGTGTAGGTAAGGGTGGGTTGGCCGTGGGGACAGTGTCCCATAGTGCCCAGGGATGTGTAGGTTAGGGTGGGTTGGCCGTGGGGACAGTGTCCCATAGTGCCCAGGGATGTGTAGGTTAGGGTGGGTTGGCCGTGGGGACAGTGTCCCATAGTGCCCAGGGATGTGTAGGTTCGGGGGGGGTTGGCCGTGGGGACAGTGTCCCATAGTGCCCAGGGATGTGTAGATTAGGGTGGGTTGGCCGTAGGGACAGTGTCCCATAGTGCCCCAGGGATGTGTAGGTTAGGGTGGGTTGGCCGTTGAGACAGTGTCCCATAGTGCCCAGGGATGTGTAGATTCGGGTGGGTTGGCCGTGGGGACAGTGTCCCATAGTGCCCAGGGATGTGTAGGTTAGGGTGGGTTGGCCGTGGGGACAGTGTCCCATAGTGCCCAGGGATGTGTAGGTCAGGGTGGGTTGGCCGTGGGGACAGTGTCCCATAGTGCCCAGGGTTGTGTAGGGTAGGGTGGGTCGGCCGTGGGGACAGTGTCCCATAGTGCCCAGGGATGTGTAGGTTAGGGTGGGTTGGCCGTGGGGACAGTGTCCCATAGTGCCCCAGGGGTGTGTAGGTTAGGGTGGGTTGGCCGTGGGGACAGTGTCCCATAGTGCCCAGGGATGTGTAGGTTAGGGTGGGTTGGCCGTGGGGACAGTGTCCCATAGTGCCCCAGGGATGTGTAGGTTAGGGTGGGTTGGCAGTGGGGACAGTGTCCCATAGTGCCCAGGGATGGGTAGGTTAGGGTGGGTTGGCCGTGGGGACAGTGTCCCATAATGCCCAGGGATGTGTAGGTTAGGGTGGGTTGGCCGTGGGGACAGTGTCCCATAGTGCCCAGGGATGTGTAGGTTAGGGTGGGTTGGCCGTGGGGACAGTGTCCCATAGTGCCCAGGGATGTGTAGGTTAGGGTGGGTTGGCGGTGGGGACAGTGACCCATAGTGCCCCAGGGATGTGTAGGTTAGGGTGGGTTGGCCGTGGGGTCAGTGTCCCATAGTGCCCAGGGATGTGTAGGTTAGGGTGGGTTGGCCGTGGGGACAGTGTCCCATAGTGCCCAGGGATGTGTAGGTTAGGGTGGGTTGGCGGTGGGGACAGTGTCCCATAGTGCCCAGGGATGTGTAGGTTAGGGTGGGTTGGCCGTGGGGACAGTGTCCCATAGTGCCCAGGGATGTGTAGGTTAGGGTGGTTTGGCCGTGGGGACAGTGTCCCATAGTGCCCAGGGATGTGTAGGGTTAGGGTGGGTCGGCCGTGGGGACAGTGTCCCATAGTGCCCAGGGATGTGTAGGTTAGGGTGGGTTGGCCGTGGGGACAGTGTCCCATAGTGCCCAGGGGTGTGTAGGTTAGGGTGGGTTGGCCGTGGGGACAGTGTCCCATAGTGCCCAGGGATGTGTAGGTTAGGGTGTGTTGGCCATGGGGACAGTGTCCCATAGTGCCCAGGGATGTGTAGGTTAGGGTGGGTTGACCGTGGGGAAATTGTCCCATAGTGCCCAGGGATGTGTAGGTTAGGGTGTGTTGGCCGTGGGGACAGTGTCCCATAGTGCCCAGGGATGTGTAGGTTAGGGTGGGTTGGCCATGGGGACAGTGTCCCATAGTGCCCAGGGATGTGTAGGTTAGGGTGGGTTGGCCGTGGGGACAGTGTCCCATAGTGCCCAGGGATGTGTAGGTCAGGGTGGGTTGGCCGTGGGGACAGTGTCCCATAGTGCCCCAGGGATGTGTAGGTTAGGGTGTGTTGGCCGTGGGGACAGTGTCCCATAGTGCCCAGGGATGTGTAGGTTAGGGTGGGTTGACCATGGGGACAGTGTCCTATCGTGCCCAGGGATGTGTAGGTTAGGGTGGGTTGACCATGGGGACAGTGTCCCATAGTGCCCAGGGATGTGTAGGTTCGGGGGGGGGTTGGCCGTGGGGACAGTGTCCCATAATGCCCAGGGATGTGTAGGTTAGGGTGGGTTGGCCGTGGGGACAGTGTCCCGTAGTGCCCAGGGATGTGTAGGTTACGGTGGGTTGGCCGTGGGGACAGTGTCCCATAGTGCCCAGGGATGTGTAGGTTCGGGGGGGGTTGGCCGTGGGGACAGTGTCCCATAGTGCCAAGGGATGTGTAGGTTAGGGTGGGTTGGCCGTGGGGACAGTGTCCCATAGTGCCCAGGGATGTGTAGGTTAGGGTGGGTTGGCCGTGGGGACAGTGTGCCGTAGTGCCCAGGGATGTGTAGGTTACGGTGGGTTGGCCGTGGGGACAGTGTCCCATCGTGCCCAGGGATGTGTAGGTTAGGGTGGGTTGGCCGTGGGGACAGTGTCCCATAGTGCCCAGGGATGTGTAGGTTAGGGTGGGTTGGCCGTGGGGACAGTGTCCCATAGTGCCCAGGGATGTGTAGGTTAGGGTGTGTTGGCCATGGGGACAGTGTCCCATAGTGCCCAGGGATGTGTAGGTTAGGGTGTGTTGGCCATGGGGACAGTGTCCCATAGTGCCCAGGGATATGTAGGTTAGTGTGGGTTGGCCGTGGGGACAGTGTCCCATAGTGCCCCAGGGATGTGTAGGTTAGGGTGTGTTGGCCATGGGGACAGTGTCCCATAGTGCCCAGGGGTGTGTACGTTAGGGTGGGTTGGCCATGGGGTCAGTGTCCCATAGTGCCCAGGGCAGTGTAGGTTAGGGTGGGTTGGCCGTGGGGACAGTGTCCCATAGTGCCCAGAGATGTGTAGGTTAGGGTGGGTTGGCCGTGGGGACAGTGTCCCATAGTGCCCAGGGATGTGTAGGTTCGGGTGGGTTGGCCGTGAGGACAGTGTCCCATAATGCCCAGGGACGTGTAGGTTAGGGTGTGTTGGCCGTGGGGACAGTGTCCCATAGTGCCCAGGGATGTGTAGGTTAGGGTGGGTTGACCATGGGGACAGTGTCCCATAGTGCCCAGGGGTGTGTAGGTTCGGGGGGGGTTGGCTGTGGGGACAGTGTCCCATAGTGCCCAGGGACGTGTAGGTTAGGGTGGGTTGGCCGTGGGGACAGTGTCCCATAATGCCCAGGGACGTGTAGGTTAGGGTGGGTTGGCCGTGGGGACAGTGTCCCATAGTGCCCAGGGATGTGTAGGTTAGGGTGGGTTGGCCGTGGGGACAGTGTCCCATAGTGCCCCAGGGATGTGTAGGTTAGGGTGTGTTGGCCGTGGGGACAGTGTCCCATAGTGCCCAGGGATGTGTAGGTTAGGGTGGGTTGGCCGTGGGGACAGTGTCCCATAGTGCCCAGGGACGTGTAGGTTAGGGTGGGTTGGCCGTGGGGACAGTGTCCCATAGTGCCCAGGAATGTGTAGGTTAGGGTGGGTTGGCCGTGGGGACAGTGTCCCATAGTGCCCAGGGATGTGTAGGTTAGGGTGGGTTGGCCGTGGGGACAGTGTCCCATAGTGCCCAGGGATGTGTATGTTCGGGGGGGTTGGCCGTGGGGACAGTGTCCCATAGTGCCCAGGGATGTGTAGGTTAGGGTGGGTTGGCCGTGGGGACAGTGTCCCATAGTGTCCTGGGATGTGTAGGTTAGGGTGGGTTGGCCGTGGGGACAGTGTCCCATAGTGCCCAGGGATGTGTAGGTTAGGGTGGGTTGGCCGTGGGGACAGTGTCCCATAGTGCCCCAGGGATGTGTAGGTTAGGGTGGGTTGGCCATGGGGACAGTGTCCCATAGTGCCCAGGGATGTGAAGGTTAGGGTGGGTTGGCCGTGGGGACAGTGTCCCATAGTGCCCAGGGATGTGTAGGTTCGGGTGTGTTGGCCGTGGGGACAGTGTCCCATAGTGTCCCAGGGATGTGTAGGTTCGGGTGGGTTGGCCGTGGGGACAGTGTCCCATAGTGCCCAGGGATGTGTAGGTTAGGGTGGGTTGGCCGTGGGGAAATTATCCCATCGTGCCCAGGGATGTGTAGGTTCGGGTGATTTGGCCGTGGGGACAGTGTCCCATAGTGTCCCAGGGATGTGTAGGTTCGGGTGGGTTGGCCGTGGGGACAGTGTCCCATAGTGCCCAGGGATGTGTAGGTTAGGGTGGGTTGGCCGTGGGGACAGTGTCCCATAGTGCCCAGGGATGTGTAGGTTAGGGTGGGTTGGCCGTGGGGACAGTGTCCCATAGTGCCCAGGGATGTGTAGGTTAGGGTGGGTTGGCCGTGGGGACAGTGTCCCATAGTGCCCAGGGATGTGTAGGTTAGGGTGGGTTGGCCGTGGGGACAGTGTCCCATAGTACCCAGGGGTGTGTAGGTTAGGGTGGGTTGGCCGTGGGGACAGTGTCCCATAATGCCCAGGGATGTGTAGGTTAGGGTGGGTTGACCATGGGGACAGTGTCCCATAGTGCCCAGGGGTGTGTAGGTTAGGGTGGGTTGGCCGTGGGGACAGTGTCCCATAGTGCCCAGGGACGTGTAGGTTAGGGTGGGTTGGCCGTGGGGACAGTGTCCCATAGTGCCCAGGGATGTGTAGGTTAGGGTGTGTTGGCCATGGGGACAGTGTCCCATAGTGCCCAGGGATATGTAGGTTAGGGTGGGTTGGCCGTGGGGACAGTGTCCCATAATGCCCAGGGACGTGTCGGTTAGGGTGTGTTGGCCGTGGGGACAGTGTCCCATAGTGCCCAGGGACGTGTAGGTTAGGGTGGGTTGACCATGGGGACAGTGTCCCATAGTGCCCAGGGATGTGTAGGTTCGGGGGGGGTTGGCTGTGGGGACAGTGTCCCATAGTGCCCAGGGATGTGTAGGTTAGGGTGGGCCGTGGGGACAGTGTCCCATAGTGCCCAGGGATGTGTAGGTTAGGGTGGGTTGGCTGTGGGGACAGTGTCCCATAGTGCCCAGGGACGTGTAGGTTAGGGTGGGTTGGCCGTGGGGACAGTGTCCCATAGTGCCCAGGGGTGTGTAGTTTAGGGTGGGTTGGCCGTGGGGACAGTGCCCCATAGTGCCCAGGGATGTGTAGGTTAGGGTGGGTTGGCCGTGGGTACAGTGTCCCATAGTGCCCAGGGATGTGTAGGTTAGGGTGGGTTGGCCGTGGGGACAGTGTCCCATAGTGCCCAGGGATGTGTAGGTTAGGGTGGTGTTGGCCGTGGGGACAGTGTCCCATAGTGCCCAGGGATGTGTAGGTTAGGGTGGGTTGGCCGTGGGGACAGTGTCCCATAGTGCCCAGGGATGTGTAGGTTAGGGTGGGTTGGCCGTGGGGACAGTGTCCCATAGTGCCCCAGGGATGTGTAGGTTAGGGTGGGATGGCCGTGGGGACAGTGTCCCATAGTGCCCAGGGATGTGTAGGTCAGGGTGGGTTGGCCGTGGGGACAGTGTCCCATAGTGCCCAGGGATGTGTAGGTTAGGCTGGGTTGGCCGTGGGGACAGTGTCCCATAGTGCCCCAGGGGTGTGTAGGTTAGGGTGGGTTGGCCGTGGGGACAGTGTCCCATAATGCCCAGGGATGTGTAGGTTAGGGTGGGTTGACCATGGGGACAGTGTCCAATAGTGCCCAGGGGTGTGTAGGTTAGGGTGGGTTGGCCGTGGGGACAGTGTCCCATAGTGCCCAGGGACGTGTAGGTTAGGGTGGGTTGGCCGTCGGGACAGTGTCCCATAGTGCCCAGGGATGTGTAGGTTAGGGTGTGTTGGCCATGGGGACAGTGTCCCATAGTGCCCAGGGATATGTAGGTTAGGGTGGGTTGGCCGTGGGGACAGTGTCCCATAATGCCCAGGGACGTGTCGGTTAGGGTGTGTTGGCCGTGGGGACAGTGTCCCATAGTGCCCAGGGACGTGTAGGTTAGGGTGGGTTGACCATGGGGACAGTGTCCCATAGTGCCCAGGGATGTGTAGGTTCGGGGGGGGTTGGCTGTGGGGACAGTGTCCCATAGTGCCCAGGGATGTGTAGGTTAGGGTGGGCCGTGGGGACAGTGTCCCATAGTGCCCAGGGATGTGTAGGTTAGGGTGGGTTGGCTGTGGGGACAGTGTCCCATAGTGCCCAGGGACGTGTAGGTTAGGGTGGGTTGGCCGTGGGGACAGTGTCCCATAGTGCCCAGGGGTGTGTAGTTTAGGGTGGGTTGGCCGTGGGGACAGTGCCCCATAGTGCCCAGGGATGTGTAGGTTAGGGTGGGTTGGCCGTGGGTACAGTGTCCCATAGTGCCCAGGGATGTGTAGGTTAGGGTGGGTTGGCCGTGGGGACAGTGTCCCATAGTGCCCAGGGATGTGTAGGTTAGGGTGGTGTTGGCCGTGGGGACAGTGTCCCATAGTGCCCAGGGATGTGTAGGTTAGGGTGGGTTGGCCGTGGGGACAGTGTCCCATAGTGCCCCAGGGATGTGTAGGTTAGGGTGGGTTGGCCATGGGGACAGTGTCCCATAGTGCCCAGGGATGTGAAGGTTAGGGTGGGTTGGCCGTGGGGACAGTGTCCCATAGTGCCCAGGGATGTGTAGGTTCGGGTGTGTTGGCCGTGGGGACAGTGTCCCATAGTGTCCCAGGGATGTGTAGGTTCGGGTGGGTTGGCCGTGGGGACAGTGTCCCATAGTGCCCAGGGATGTGTAGGTTAGGGTGGGTTGGCCGTGGGGAAATTATCCCATCGTGCCCAGGGACGTGTAGGTTAGGCTGGGTTGGCCGTGGGGACAGTGTCCCATAGTGCCCCAGGGATGTGTAGGTTAGGGTGGGTTGGCCGTGGGGACAGTGTCCCATAGTGCCCAGGGATGTGTAGGTTAGGGTGTGTTGGCCATGGGGACAGTGTCCCATAGTGCCCAGGGATATGTAGGTTAGGGTGGGTTGGCCGTGGGGACAGTGTCCCATAGTGCCCCAGGGATGTGTAGGTTAGGGTGTGTTGGCCATGGGGACAGTGTCCCATAGTGCCCAGGGGTGTGTAGGTTAGGGTGGGTTGGCCATGGGGTCAGTGTCCCATAGTGCCCAGGGATGTGTAGGTTAGGGTGGGTTGGCGGTGGGGACAGTGTCCCATAGTGCCCAGGGATGTGTAGGTTAGGGTGGGTTGGCCGTGGGGACAGTGTCCCATAGTGCCCAGGGTTGTGTAGGTTAGGGTGGGTTGGCCGTGGGGACACTGTCCCATAGTGCCCAGGGATGTGTAGGTTAGGGTGGGTTGGCCGTGGGGACAGTGTCCCATAGTGCCCAGGGATGTGTAGGTTAGGGTGGGTTGGCGGTGGGGACAGTGTCCCATAGTGCCCAGGGATGTGTAGGTTAGGGTGGGTTGGCCGTGGGGACAGTGTCCCATAGTGCCCAGGGATGTGTAGGTTAGGGTGGGTTGGCCGTGGGGACAGTGTCCCATAGTGCCCAGGGATGTGTATGTTCGGGGGGGTTGGCCGTGGGGACAGTGTCCCATAGTGCCCAGGGATGTGTAGGTTAGGGTGGGTTGGCCATGGGGACAGTGTCCCATAGTGCCCACTGATGTGTAGGTTAGGGTGTGTTGGCCGTGGGGACAGTGTCCCATAGTGCCCAGGGATGTGTAGGTTAGGGTGGGTTGACCATGGGGACAGTGTCCTATCGTGCCCAGGGATGTGTAGGTTAGGGTGGGTTGGCCGTGGGGACAGTGTCCCATAGTGCCCAGGGATGTGTAGGTGAGGGTGGGTCGGCCGTGGGGACAGTGTCCCATAGTGCCCAGGGATGTGTAGGTTAGGGTGGGTGGGCCGTGGGGACAGTATCCCATAGTGCCCAGGGATGTGTACGTTGGGGTGGGTTGGCCGTGGGGACAGTGTCCCATAGTGTCCTGGGATGTGTAGGTTAGGGTGGGTTGGCCGTGGGGACAGTGTCCCATAGTGCCCAGGGATGTGTAGGTCAGGGTGGGTTGGCCGTGGGGACAGTGTCCCATAGTGCCCAGGGATGTGTAGGTTAGGGTGGGTTGGCCGTGGGGACAGTGTCCCATAGTGCCCCAGGATGTGTAGGTTAGGGTGGGTTGGCCATGGGGACAGTGTCCCATAGTGCCCAGGGATGTGAAGGTTAGGGTGGGTTGGCCGTGGGGACAGTGTCCCATAGTGCCCAGGGATGTGTAGGTTCGGGTGTGTTGGCCGTGGGGTCAGTGTCCCATAGTGTCCCAGGGATGTGTAGGTTAGGGTGGGTTGGCCGTGGGGACAGTGTCCCATAGTGCCCCAGGGATGTGTAGGTTAGGGTGGGTTGGCCATGGGGACAGTGTCCCATCGTGCCCAGGGATGTGAAGGTTAGGGTGGGTTGGCCGTGGGGACATGGTCCCATAGTGCCCCAGGGATGTGTAGGTTAGGGTCGGTTGGCCGTGGGGACAGTGTCCCATAATGCCCAGGGATGTGTAGGTTAGGGTGTGTTGGCCGTGGGGACAGTGTCCCATAGTGCCCAGGGATGTGTAGGTCAGGGTGGGTTGGCCGTGGGGACAGTGTCCCATAGTGCCCAGGGATGTGTAGGTTAGGGTGGGTTGGCCGTGGGGACAGTGTCCCATAGTGCCCCAGGATGTGTAGGTTAGGGTGGGTTGGCCATGGGGACAGTGTCCCATAGTGCCCAGGGATGTGAAGGTTAGGGTGGGTTGGCCGTGGGGACAGTGTCCCATAGTGCCCAGGGATGTGTAGGTTCGGGTGTGTTGGCCGTGGGGTCAGTGTCCCATAGTGTCCCAGGGATGTGTAGGTTAGGGTGGGTTGGCCGTGGGGACAGTGTCCCATAGTGCCCCAGGGATGTGTAGGTTAGGGTGGGTTGGCCATGGGGACAGTGTCCCATCGTGCCCAGGGATGTGAAGGTTAGGGTGGGTTGGCCGTGGGGACATGGTCCCATAGTGCCCCAGGGATGTGTAGGTTAGGGTCGGTTGGCCGTGGGGACAGTGTCCCATAATGCCCAGGGATGTGTAGGTTAGGGTGTGTTGGCCGTGGGGACAGTGTCCCATAGTGCCCAGGGATGTGTAGGTTAGGGTGGGTTGGCCGTGGGGAAATTGTCCCATAGTGCCCAGGGATGTGTAGGTTAGGGTGGGTTGGCCGTGGGGACAGTGTCCCATAGTGCCCAGGGATGTGTAGGTTAGGGTGGGTCGGCCATGGGGACAGTGTCCCATAGTGCCCAGGGATGTGTAGGTTAGGGTGGGTTGGCCGTGGGGTCAGTGTCCCATAGTGCCCAGGGATGTGTAGGTTAGGGTGGGTTGGCCGTGGGGACAGTGTCCCATAGTGCCCCAGTGATGTGTAGGTTAGGGTGGGTTGGCCGTGGGGACAGTGTCCCATAGTGTCCCAGGGATGTGTAGGTTAGGGTGTGTTGGCCGTGGGGACAGTGTCCCATAGTGTCCCAGGGATGTGTAGGTTCGGGTGGGTTGGCCGTGGGGACAGTGTCCCATAGTGCCCAGGGATGTGTAGGTTAGGGTGGGTTGGCCGTGGGGACAGTGTCCCATAGTGCCCAGGGATGTGTAGGTTAGGGTGGGTTGGCCGTGGGGACAGTGTCCCATAGTGCCCAGGGATGTGTAGGTTAGGGTGGGTTGGCCATGGGGAGAGTGTCCCATAGTACCCAGGGGTGTGTAGGTTAGGGTGGGTTGGCCGTGGGGACAGTGTCCCATAGTGCCCAGGGATGTGTAGGTTAGGGTGAGTTGGCTGTGGGGATAGTGTCCCATAGTGCCCAGGGACGTGTAGGTTAGGGTGGGTTGGCCGTGGGGACAGTATCCCATAATGCCCAGGGACGTGTAGGTTAGGGTGGGTTGGCCGTGGGGACAGTGTCCCATAGTGCCCAGGGGTGTGTAGGTTAGGGTGTGTTGGCCGTGGGGACAGTATCCCATAGTGCCCAGGGATGTGTAGGTTAGGGTGGGTTGACCATGGGGACAGTGTCCTATCGTGCCCAGGGATGTGTAGGTTCGGGGGGGTTGGCCGTGGGGACAGTGTCCCATAATGCCCAGGGATGTGTAGGTTAGGGTGGGTCGGCGTGGGGACAGTGTCCCATAGTGCCCAGGGATGTGTAGGTTAGGGTGGGTTGACCATGGGGACAGTGTCCCATAGTGCCCAGGGATGTGTAGGTTAGGGTGGGTTGACCGTGGGGACAGTGTCCCATAGTGCCCAGGGATGTGTAGGTTCGGGGGGGGTTGGCCGTGGGGACAGTGTCCCATAATGCCCAGGGATGTGTAGGTTAGGGTGGGTTGGCCGTGGGGACAGTGTCCCGTAGTGCCCAGGGATGTGTAGGTTAGGGTGGGTTGGCCGTGGGGACAGTGTCCCATAGTGCCCAGGGATGTGTAGGTTAGGGTGGGTTGGCCGTGGGGACAGTGTCCCATAGTGCCCAGGGATGTGTAGGTTAGGGTGGGTTGGCCATGGGGACAGTGTCCCATAATGCCCAGGGACGTGTAGGTTAGGGTGTGTTGGCCGTGGGGACAGTGTCCCATAGTGCCCAGGGATGTGTAGGTTAGGGTGGGTTGACCATGGGGACAGTGTCCCATTGTGCCCAGGGATGTGTAGGTTCGGGGGGGGTTGGCCGTGGGGACAGTGTCCCATAGTGCCCAGAGATGTGTAGATTCGGGTGGGTTGGCCGTGGGTACAGTGTCCCATAGTGCCCCAGGGATGTGTAGGTTAGGGTGGGTTGGCCGTGGGGATAGTGTCCCATAGTGCCCAGGGATGTGTAGGTTAGGGTGGGTTGGCCATGGGGACAGTGTCCCATAGTGCCCAGGGATGTGTAGGTTAGGGTGGGTTGGCCGTGGGGACAGTGTCCCATAGTGCCCAGGGATGTGTAGGTCAGGGTGTGTTGGCCGTGGGGACAGTGTCCCATAGTGCCCAGGGATGTGTAGATTCGGGTGGGTTGGCCGTGGGTACAGTGTCCCATAGTGCCCCAGGGATGTGTAGGTTAGGGTGGGTTGGCCGTGGGGACAGTGTCCCATAGTGCCCAGGGATGTGTAGGTTAGGGTGGGTTGGCCGTGGGGACAGTGTCCCATAGTGCCCCAGGGGTGTGTCGGTTAGGGTGGGTTGGCCGTGGGGACAGTGTCCCATAGTGCCCAGGGATGTGTAGATTCGGGTGGGTTGGCCGTGGGTACAGTGTCCCATAGTGCCCCAGGGATGTGTAGGTTAGGGTGGGTTGGCCGTGGGGACAGTGTCCCATAGTGTCCAGGGAAGTGTAGGTTAGGGTGGGTTTGCCGTGGGGAAATTGTCCCATAGTGCCCCAGGGATGTGTAGTTGAGGGTGGGTTGGCCGTGGGGACAGTGTCCCATAGTGCCCAGGGATGTGTAGGTTAGGGTGGGTTGGCCGTGGGGACAGTGTCCCATAGTGCCCAGGGATGTGTAGGTTAGGGTGTGTTGGCCGTGGGGACAGTGTCCCATAGTGCCCCAGGAATGTGTAGGTTAGGCTGGGTCGGCCGTGGGGACAGTGTCCCATATTGCCCAGGGATGTGTAGGTTAGGGTGGGTTGGCCGTGGGGACAGTGTCCCATAGTGCCCAGGGATGTGTAGGTTAGGGTGGGTTGGCCGTGGAACAGTGTACCATAGTGCCCAGGGGTGTGTAGGTTAGGGTGGGTTGGCCGTGGGACAGTGTCCCATAGTGCCCAGGGATGTGTAGGTTAGGGTGGGTTGGCCGTGGGGACAGTGTCCCATAGTGCCCAGGGATGTGTAGGTTAGGGTGGGTTGGCCGTGGGGACAGTGTCCCATAGTGCCCAGGGATGTGTAGGTTAGGGTGGGTGGGCCGTGGGGACAGTGTCCCATAGTGCCCAGGGATGTGTAGGTTAGGGTGGGTTGTCCGTGGGGACAGTGTCCCATAGTGCCCGAGGGTGTGTAGGTTAGGGTGGGTTGGCCGTGGGACAGTGTCCCATAGTGCCCAGGGATGTGTAGGTTAGGGTGGGTTGGGCGTGGGGACAGTGTCCGATAGTGCCCAGGGATGTGTAGGTTAGGGTGGGTTGGCCGTGGGGACAGTGTCCCATAGTGCCCAGGGATGTGTGGGTTAGGGTGGGTTGGCCGTGGGGACAGTGTCCCATAGTGCCCAGGGATGTGTAGGTTAGGGTAGGTTGGCCGTGGGGACAGTGTCCCATAGTGCCCAGGAATGTGTAGGTTAGGGTGGGTTGGCCGTGGGGAGAGTGGTCCATAGTGCCCAGGAATGTGTAGGTTAGGGTGGGTTGGCCGTGGGGACAGTGTCCCATAGTGCCCAGGGATGTGTAGGTCAGGGTGGGTTGGCCGTGGGGACAGTGTCCCATAGTGCCCAGGGATGTGTAGGTTAGGGTGTGTTGGCCGTGGGGACAGTGTCCCATAGTGCCCAGGGATGTGTAGGTTAGGGTGGGTTGACCATGGGGACAGTGTCCCATAGTGCCCCAGGGATGTGTAGGTGAGGGTGGGTTGGCCGTGGGGACAGTGTCCCATAGTGCCCCAGGGATGTGTAGGTGAGGGTGGGTCGGCCGTGGGGACATTGTCCGATAGTGCCCAGGGATGTGTACGTTGGGGTGGGTTGGCCGTGGGGACAGTGTCCCATAGTGCCCCAGGGATGTGTAGGTGAGGGTGGGTTGGCTGTGGGGACAGTGTCCCATAGTGCCCAGGGATGTGTAGGTTAGGGTGGGTTGGCTGTGGGGACAGTGTCCCATAGTGCCCCAGGGATGTGTAGGTGAGGGTGGGTCGGCCGTGGGGACAGTGTCCGATAGTGCCCAGGGATGTGTACGTTGGGGTGGGTTGGCCGTGGGGACAGTGTCCCATAGTGTCCTGGGATGTGTAGGTTAGGGTGGGTTGGCCGTGGGGACAGTGTCCCATAGTGCCCAGGGATGTGTAGGTTAGGGTGGGTTGGCCGTGGGGACAGTGTCCCATAGTGCCCCAGGGATGTGTAGGTTAGGGTGGGTTGGCCATGGGGACAGTGTCCCATAGTGCCCAGGGATGTGAAGGTTAGGGTGGGTTGGCCGTGGGGACAGTGTCCCGTAGTGCCCAGGGATGTGTAGGTTCGGGTGTGTTGGCCGTGGGGACAGTGTCCCATAGTGTCCCAGGGATGTGTAGGTTCGGGTGGGTTGGCCGTGGGGACAGTGTCCCATAGTGCCCAGGGATGTGTAGGTTAGGGTGGGTTGGCCGTGGGGAAATTATCCCATCGTGCCCAGGGATGTGTAGGTTCGGGTGATTTGGCCGTGGGGACAGTGTCCCATAGTGTCCCAGGGATGTGTAGGTTCGGGTGGGTTGGCCGTGGGGACAGTGTCCCATAGTGCCCAGGGATGTGTAGGTTAGGGTGGGTTGGCCGTGGGGACAGTGTCCCATAGTGCCCAGGGATGTGTAGGTTAGGGTGGGTTGGCCGTGGGGACAGTGTCCCATAGTGCCCAGGGATGTGTAGGTTAGGGTGGGTTGGCCGTGGGGACAGTGTCCCATAGTGCCCAGGGATGTGTAGGTTAGGGTGGGTTGGCCGTGGGGACAGTGTCCCATAGTACCCAGGGGTGTGTAGGTTAGGGTGGGTTGGCCGTGGGGACAGTGTCCCATAATGCCCAGGGATGTGTAGGTTAGGGTGGGTTGACCATGGGGACAGTGTCCCATAGTGCCCAGGGGTGTGTAGGTTAGGGTGGGTTGGCCGTGGGGACAGTGTCCCATAGTGCCCAGGGACGTGTAGGTTAGGGTGGGTTGGCCGTGGGGACAGTGTCCCATAGTGCCCAGGGATGTGTAGGTTAGGGTGGGTTGGCCATGGGGACAGTGTCCCATAGTGCCCAGGGATATGTAGGTTAGGGTGGGTTGGCCGTGGGGACAGTGTCCCATAATGCCCAGGGACGTGTCGGTTAGGGTGTGTTGGCCGTGGGGACAGTGTCCCATAGTGCCCAGGGACTTGTAGGTTAGGGTGGGTTGACCATGGGGACAGTGTCCCATAGTGCCCAGGGATGTGTAGGTTCGGGGGGGGTTGGCTGTGGGGACAGTGTCCCATAGTGCCCAGGGATGTGTAGGTTAGGGTGGGCCGTGGGGACAGTGTCCCATAGTGCCCAGGGATGTGTAGGTTAGGGTGGGTTGGCTGTGGGGACAGTGTCCCATAGTGCCCAGGGACGTGTAGGTTAGGGTGGGTTGGCCGTGGGGACAGTGTCCCATAGTGCCCAGGGGTGTGTAGTTTAGGGTGGGTTGGCCGTGGGGACAGTGCCCCATAGTGCCCAGGGATGTGTAGGTTAGGGTGGGTTGGCCGTGGGTACAGTGTCCCATAGTGCCCAGGGATGTGTAGGTTAGGGTGGGTTGGCCGTGGGGACAGTGTCCCATAGTGCCCAGGGATGTGTAGGTTAGGGTGGTGTTGGCCGTGGGGACAGTGTCCCATAGTGCCCAGGGATGTGTAGGTTAGGGTGGGTTGGCCGTGGGGACAGTGTCCCATAGTGCCCAGGGATGTGTAGGTTAGGGTGGGTTGGCCGTGGGGACAGTGTCCCATAGTGCCCCAGGGATGTGTAGGTTAGGGTGGGATGGCCGTGGGGACAGTGTCCCATAGTGCCCAGGGACGTGTAGGTTAGGCTGGGTTGGCCGTGGGGACAGTGTCCCATAGTGCCCCAGGGGTGTGTAGGTTAGGGTGGGTTGGCCGTGGGGACAGTGTCCCATAATGCCCAGGGATGTGTAGGTTAGGGTGGGTTGACCATGGGGACAGTGTCCCATAGTGCCCAGGGGTGTGTAGGTTAGGGTGGGTTGGCCGTGGGGACAGTGTCCCATAGTGCCCAGGGACGTGTAGGTTAGGGTGGGTTGGCCGTGGGGACAGTGTCCCATAGTGCCCAGGGATGTGTAGGTTAGGGTGTGTTGGCCATGGGGACAGTGTCCCATAGTGCCCAGGGATATGTAGGTTAGGGTGGGTTGGCCGTGGGGACAGTGTCCCATAATGCCCAGGGACGTGTCGGTTAGGGTGTGTTGGCCGTGGGGACAGTGTCCCATAGTGCCCAGGGACGTGTAGGTTAGGGTGGGTTGACCATGGGGACAGTGTCCCATAGTGCCCAGGGATGTGTAGGTTCGGGGGGGGTTGGCTGTGGGGACAGTGTCCCATAGTGCCCAGGGATGTGTAGGTTAGGGTGGGCCGTGGGGACAGTGTCCCATAGTGCCCAGGGATGTGTAGGTTAGGGTGGGTTGGCTGTGGGGACAGTGTCCCATAGTGCCCAGGGACGTGTAGGTTAGGGTGGGTTGGCCGTGGGGACAGTGTCCCATAGTGCCCAGGGGTGTGTAGTTTAGGGTGGGTTGGCCGTGGGGACAGTGCTCCATAGTGCCCAGGGATGTGTAGGTTAGGGTGGGTTGGCCGTGGGTACAGTGTCCCATAGTGCCCAGGGATGTGTAGGTTAGGGTGGGTTAGCCGTGGGGACAGTGTCCCATAGTGCCCAGGGATGTGTAGGTTAGGGTGGTGTTGGCCGTGGGGACAGTGTCCCATAGTGCCCAGGGATGTGTAGGTTAGGGTGGGTTGGCCGTGGGGACAGTGTCCCATAGTGCCCAGGGATGTGTAGGTTAGGGTGGGTTGGCCGTGGGGACAGTGTCCCATAGTGCCCCAGGGATGTGTAGGTTAGGGTGGGATGGCCGTGGGGACAGTGTCCCATAGTGCCCAGGGATGTGTAGGTTAGGGTGGGTTGGCCGTGGGGACAGTGTCCCATAGTGCCCAGGGATGTGTAGGTTAGGGTGGGATGGCCGTGAGGACAGTGTCCCATTGTGCCCAGGGATGTGTAGGTTAGGGTGGGTTGGCCGTGGGGACAGTGTCCCATAGTGCCCAGGGACGTGTAGGTTAGGCTGGGTTGGCCGTGGGGACAGTGTCCCATAGTGCCCCAGGGGTGTGTAGGTTAGGGGCGGTTGGCCGTGGGGACAGTGTCCCATAGTGCCCCAGGGATGTGTAGGTTAGGGTGGGTTGGCCGTGGGGACAGTGTCCCATAGTGCCCAGGGATGTGTAGGTTAGGGTGGGTTGGCCGTGGGGACAGTGTCCCATAGTGCCCAGGGATGTGTAGGTTCGGGGGGGGTTGGCCGTGGGGACAGTGTCCCATAGTGCCCAGGGATGTGTAGATTAGGGTGGGTTGGCCGTGGGGACAGTGTCCCATAGTGCCCCAGGGATGTGTAGGTTAGGGTGTGTTGGCCATGGGGACAGTGTCCCATAGTGCCCAGGGATATGTAGGTTAGGGTGGGTTGGCCGTGGGGACAGTGTCCCATAGTGCCCAGGGATGTGTAGGTTAGGGTGGGTTGGCCGTGGGGACAGTGTCCCATAGTGCCCCAGGGGTGTGTAGGTTAGGGGCGGTTGGCCGTGGGGACAGTGTCCCATAGTGCCCAGGGATGTGTAGGTTAGGGTGGGTTGGCCGTGGGGACAGTGTCCCATAGTGCCCAGGGATGTGTAGGTTAGGGTGGGTTGGCCGTGGGGACAGTGTCCCATAGTGCCCAGGGATGTGTAGGTTAGGGTGTGTTGGCCATGGGGACAGTGTCCCATAGTGCCCAGGGGTGTGTAGGTTAGGGTGGGTTGGCCATGGGGTCAGTGTCCCATAGTGCCCAGGGATGTGTATGTTAGGGTGGGTTGGCGGTGGGGACAGTGTCCCATAGTGCCCAGGGATGTGTAGGTTAGGGTGGGTTGGCCGTGGGGACAGTGTCCCATAGTGCCCAGGGTTGTGTAGGTTAGGGTGGGTTGGCCGTGGGGACACTGTCCCATAGTGCCCAGGGATGTGTAGGTTAGGGTGGGTTGGCCGTGGGGACAGTGTCCCATAGTGCCCAGGGATGTGTAGGTTAGGGTGGGTTGGCGGTGGGGACAGTGTCCCATAGTGCCCAGGGATGTGTAGGTTAGGGTGGGTTGGCCGTGGGTACAGTGTCCCATAGTGCCCAGGGATGTGTAGGTTAGGGTGGGTTGGCGGTGGGGACAGTGTCCCATAGTGCCCAGGGATGTGTAGGTTCGGGGGGGGTTGGCTGTGGGGACAGTGTCCCATAGTGCCCAGGGATGTGTAGGTTAGGGTGGGCCGTGGGGACAGTGTCCCATAGTGCCCAGGGATGTGTAGGTTAGGGTGGGTTGGCTGTGGGGACAGTGTCCCATAGTGCCCAGGGACGTGTAGGTTAGGGTGGGTTGGCCGTGGGGACAGTGTCCCATAGTGCCCAGGGATGTGTAGGTTAGGGTGGGTTGGCCGTGGGGACAGTGTCCCATAGTGCCCAGGGATGTGTAGGTTAGGGTGGTGTTGGCCGTGGGGACAGTGTCCCATAGTGCCCAGGGATGTGTAGGTTAGGGTGGGTTGGCCGTGGGGACAGTGTCCCATAGTGCCCAGGGATGTGTAGGTTAGGGTGGGTTGGCCGTGGGGACAGTGTCCCATAGTGCCCCAGGGATGTGTAGGTTAGGGTGGGATGGCCGTGGGGACAGTGTCCCATAGTGCCCAGGGACGTGTAGGTTAGGCTGGGTTGGCCGTGGGGACAGTGTCCCATAGTGCCCCAGGGGTGTGTAGGTTAGGGTGGGTTGGCCGTGGGGACAGTGTCCCATAATGCCCAGGGATGTGTAGGTTAGGGTGGGTTGACCGTGGGGACAGTGTCCCATAGTGCCCAGGGGTGTGTAGGTTAGGGTGGGTTGGCCGTGGGGACAGTGTCCCATAGTGCCCAGGGACGTGTAGGTTAGGGTGGGTTGGCCGTGGGGACAGTGTCCCATAGTGCCCAGGGATGTGTAGGTTAGGGTGTGTTGGCCATGGGGACAGTGTCCCATAGTGCCCAGGGATATGTAGGTTAGGGTGGGTTGGCCGTGGGGACAGTGTCCCATAATGCCCAGGGACGTGTCGGTTAGGGTGTGTTGGCCGTGGGGACAGTGTCCCATAGTGCCCAGGGACGTGTAGGTTAGGGTGGGTTGACCATGGGGACAGTGTCCCATAGTGCCCAGGGATGTGTAGGTTCGGGGGGGGTTGGCTGTGGGGACAGTGTCCCATAGTGCCCAGGGATGTGTAGGTTAGGGTGGGCCGTGGGGACAGTGTCCCATAGTGCCCAGGGATGTGTAGGTTAGGGTGGGTTGGCTGTGGGGACAGTGTCCCATAGTGCCCAGGGACGTGTAGGTTAGGGTGGGTTGGCCGTGGGGACAGTGTCCCATAGTGCCCAGGGGTGTGTAGTTTAGGGTGGGTTGGCCGTGGGGACAGTGCCCCATAGTGCCCAGGGATGTGTAGGTTAGGGTGGGTTGGCCGTGGGTACAGTGTCCCATAGTGCCCAGGGATGTGTAGGTTAGGGTGGGTTGGCCGTGGGGACAGTGTCCCATAGTGCCCAGGGATGTGTAGGTTAGGGTGGGTTGGCCATGGGGACAGTGTCCCATAATGCCCAGGGACGTGTAGGTTAGGGTGTGTTGGCCGTGGGGACAGTGTCCCATAGTGCCCAGGGATGTGTAGGTTAGGGTGGGTTGACCATGGGGACAGTGTCCCATTGTGCCCAGGGATGTGTAGGTTCGGGGGGGGTTGGCCGTGGGGACAGTGTCCCATAGTGCCCAGAGATGTGTAGGTCAGGGTGTGTTGGCCGTGGGGACAGTGTCCCATAGTGCCCAGGGATGTGTAGATTCGGGTGGGTTGGCCGTGGGTACAGTGTCCCATAGTGCCCCAGGGATGTGTAGGTTAGGGTGGGTTGGCCGTGGGGACAGTGTCCCATAGTGCCCAGGGATGTGTAGGTTAGGGTGGGTTGGCCGTGGGGACAGTGTCCCATAGTGCCCCAGGGGTGTGTCGGTTAGGGTGGGTTGGCCGTGGGGACAGTGTCCCATAGTGCCCAGGGATGTGTAGGTTAGGGTGGGTTGGCCGTGGGGCAGTGTCCCATAGTGTCCAGGGAAGTGTAGGTTAGGGTGGGTTTGCCGTGGGGAAATTGTCCCATAGTGCCCCAGGGATGTGTAGGTTAGGGTGGGTTGGCCGTGGGGACAGTGTCCCATAGTGCCCAGGAATGTGTAGGTTAGGGTGGGTTGGCCGTGGGAACAGTGTCCCATAGTGCCCAGGGATGTGTAGTTGAGGGTGGGTTGGCCGTGGGGACAGTGTCCCATAGTGCCCAGGGATGTGTAGGTTAGGGTGGGTTGGCCGTGGGGACAGTGTCCCATAGTGCCCAGGGATGTGTAGGTTAGGGTGTGTTGGCCGTGGGGACAGTGTCCCATAGTGCCCCAGGAATGTGTAGGTTAGGCTGGGTCGGCCGTGGGGACAGTGTCCCATATTGCCCAGGGATGTGTAGGTTAGGGTGGGTTGGCCGTGGGGACAGTGTCCCATAGTGCCCAGGGATGTGTAGGTTAGGGTGGGTTGGCCGTGGAACAGTGTCCCATAGTGCCCAGGGGTGTGTAGGTTAGGGTGGGTTGGCCGTGGGACAGTGTCCCATAGTGCCCAGGGATGTGTAGGTTAGGGTGGGTTGGCCGTGGGGACAGTGTCCCATAGTGCCCAGGGATGTGTAGGTTAGGGTGGGTTGGCCGTGGGGACAGTGTCCCATAGTGCCCAGGGATGTGTAGGTTAGGGTGGGTGGGCCGTGGGGACAGTGTCCCATAGTGCCCAGGGATGTGTAGGTTAGGGTGGGTTGTCCGTGGGGACAGTGTCCCATAGTGCCCGAGGGTGTGTAGGTTAGGGTGGGTTGGCCGTGGGACAGTGTCCCATAGTGCCCAGGGATGTGTAGGTTAGGGTGGGTTGGGCGTGGGGACAGTGTCCGATAGTGCCCAGGGATGTGTAGGTTAGGGTGGGTTGGCCGTGGGGACAGTGTCCCATAGTGCCCAGGGATGTGTGGGTTAGGGTGGGTTGGCCGTGGGGACAGTGTCCCATAGTGCCCAGGGATGTGTAGGTTAGGGTAGGTTGGCCGTGGGGACAGTGTCCCATAGTGCCCAGGAATGTGTAGGTTAGGGTGGGTTGGCCGTGGGGAGAGTGGTCCATAGTGCCCAGGAATGTGTAGGTTAGGGTGGGTTGGCCGTGGGGACAGTGTCCCATAGTGCCCAGGGATGTGTAGGTCAGGGTGGGTTGGCCGTGGGGACAGTGTCCCATAGTGCCCAGGGATGTGTAGGTTAGGGTGTGTTGGCCGTGGGGACAGTGTCCCATAGTGCCCAGGGATGTGTAGGTTAGGGTGGGTTGACCATGGGGACAGTGTCCCATTGTGCCCAGGGATGTGTAGGTTCGGGGGGGGTTGGCCGTGGGGACAGTGTCCCATAGTGCCCAGAAATGTGTAGGTTAGGGTGGGTTGGCCGTGAGGACAGTGTCCCATAGTGCCCAGGGATGTGTAGGTTAGGGTGGGTTGGCCGTGGGGACAGTGTCCCATAGTGCCCAGGGATGTGTAGGTTAGGGTGGGTCGGCCGTGGGGACAGTGTCCCATAGTGCTCAGGGATGTGTAGGTTAGGGTGGTTTGACCGTGGGGAAATTGTCCCATAGTGCCCAGGGATGTGTAGGTTAGGGTGTGTTGGCCGTGGGGACAGTGTCCCATAGTGCCCAGGGATGTGTAGGTTAGGGTGGGTTGACCATGGGGACAGTGTCCTATCGTGCCCAGGGATGTGTAGGTTCGGGGGGGTTGGCCGTGGGGACAGTGTCCCATAATGCCCAGGGATGTGTAGGTTAGGGTGGGTCGGCGTGGGGACAGTGTCCCATAGTGCCCAGGGATGTGTAGGTTAGGGTGGGTTGACCATGGGGACAGTGTCCCATAGTGCCCATGGATGTGTAGGTTCGGGGGGGGTTGGCCGTGGGGACAGTGTCCCATAATGCCCAGGGATGTGTAGGTTAGGGTGGGTTGGCCGTGGGGACAGTGTCCCGTAGTGCCCAGGGATGTGTAGGTTAGGGTGGGTTGACCATGGGGACAGTGTCCCATTGTGCCCAGGGATGTGTAGGTTCGGGGGGGGTTGGCCGTGGGGACAGTGTCCCATAGTGCCCAGAGATGTGCAGGTCAGGGTGTGTTGGCCGTGGGGACAGTGTCCCATAGTGCCCAGGGATGTGTAGATTCGGGTGGGTTGGCCGTGGGTACAGTGTCCCATAGTGCCCCAGGGATGTGTAGGTTAGGGTGGGTTGGCCGTGGGGACAGTGTCCCATAGTGCCCCAGGGATGTGTAGGTTAGGGTGGGTTGGCCGTGAGGACAGTGTCCCATAGTGCCCAGGGATGTGTAGGTTAGGGTGGGTTGGCCGTGGGGACAGTGTCCCATAGTGCCCAGGAATGTGTAGGTTAGGGTGGGTTGGCCGTGGGGACAGTGTCCCATAGTGCCCAGAGATGTGTAGGTCAGGGTGTGTTGGCCGTGGGGACAGTGTCCCATAGTGCCCAGGGATGTGTAGATTCGGGTGAGTTGGCCGTGGGGACAGTGTCCCATAATGCCCAGGGATGTGTAGGTTAGGGTGGGTTGGCCGTTGGGACAGTGTCCCATAGTGCCCCAGGGATGTGAAGGTTAGGGTGGGTTGGCCGTGGGGACAGTGTCCCATAGTGCCCAGGGATGTGTAGGTTAGGGTGGGTTGGCCGTGGGGACAGTGTCTGCGAGATACTCCTGACAATGCCAGTCGGCCTTTCCCCCACACTGTCACGCGTGTTCGATTCCCAAAGCGCGGAGCTGGGGTTGATTGACGTGGCGATGTGTCCTCGTTCAGAATCTCTCACACCTTTCCCCGAGGATGTTGACCTGAGGGTCTGTGCGGAGGGAGGGTCAGTGCTGAGGGAGGGTCAGGGCTGAGGGAGGGTCGGTGCTGAGGGAGGGTCGGTGCTGAGGGAGGGTCAGGGCTGAGGGAGGGTCGGTGCTGAGGGAGGGTCTGTGCTGAGGGAGGGTCGGTGCTGAGGGAGGGTCGGGGCTGAGGGAGGGTCAGTGCTGAGGGGGGTAGGTGCTGAGGGAGGGTCAGTGCTGAGGGAGGGTCGGTGCTGAGGGAGGGTCGGTGCTGAGGGAGGGTCAGTGCTGAGGGAGGGTCGGTGCTGAGGGAGGGTCGGTGCTGAGGGAGGGTCAGGGCTGAGGGAGGGTCGGTGCTGAGGGAGGGTCAGTGCTGAGGGAGGGTCGGTGCTGAGGGAGGGTCGGTGCTGAGGGAGGGTCGGTGCTGAGGGAGGGTCAGGGCTGAGGGAGGGTCGGTGCTGAGGGAGGGTCAGTGCTGAGGGAGGGTCGGTGCTGAGGGAGGGTCGGTGCTGAGGGAGGGTCAGTGCTGAGGGAGGGTCGGTGCTGAGGGAGGGTCGGTGCTGAGGGAGGGTCAGGGCTGAGGGAGGGTCGGTGCTGAGGGAGGGTCAGTGCTGAGGGAGGGTCGGTGCTGAGAATTTGCTGGTGGTGGGAGAGTTGCACTTGTATAAGGCCATGTGTAGGTTTGAGGGTGTGTGCACCAGGAACAGGGCAGTCTCCGATCGTCTTGGGTTCGATGGACTGGTTTGTTTGATGGGTCTGTTTCCGTTCAGTGTGACCCAGCAAGAGAGAATCTAACCATCGTCCCCATGACGTTCAATGGTGTTACCATCACTGAATCCCCCTTCCCCCCCACTATCAACATCCTGGGGGTTACCGTCTCCAGCAAGAGAGAATCTAACCATCGCCCCCTTGACGTTCAATGGCGTTACCATCACTGAATCCCCCTTCCCCCCCCCACTATCAACATCCTGGGGGTTACCGTCTCCAACAAGAGAGAATCTAACCATCGCCCCCTTGATGTTCAATGGCGTTACCGTCACTGAATCCCCCTTCCCCCCCCCACTATCAACATCCTGGGGGTTACCGTCTCCAACAAGAGAGAATCTAACCATCGCCCCCTTGACGTTCAATGGTGTTACCGTCACTGAATCCCCCTTCCCCCCCACTATCAACATCCTGGGGGTTACCGTCTCCAACAAGAGAGAATCTAACCATCGCCCCCTTGACGTTCAATGGTGTTACCGTCACTGAATCCCCCTTCCCCCCCACTATCAACATCCTGGAGGTTACCGTCTCCAACAAGAGAGAATCTAACCATCGCCCCCTTGACGTTCAATGGCGTTACCGTCACTGAATCCCCCTTCCCCCCCCACTATCAACATCCTGGGGGTTACCGTCTCCAACAAGAGAGAATCTAACCATCGCCCCCTTGACGTTCAATGGCGTTACCGTCACTGAATCCCCCTTCCCCCCCCCCCACTATCAACATCCTGGGGGTTACCATCTCCAACAAGAGAGAATCTAACCATCGCCCCCTTGACGTTCAATGGCGTTACTGTCACTGAATCCCCTTTCCCCCCCCCCCACTATCAACATCCTGGGGGTTACCATCTCCAACAAGAGAGAATCTAACCATCGCCCCCTTGACGTTCAATGGCGTTACCGTCACTGTGTCCCCCTTCCCCCCCCACTATCAACATCCTGACATCCCCATCGGGTCTGTTTCTGCGCTCTGTCTGAGACTCTGCTGTTTACTGATCCACATCATGCGGTACTCTCTCTCTCTCTCTGTCTCTCTCTTTCTCTGTCTCTCTCTCTGTCTCTCTCTCTCTCTTTCTCTGTCTCTCTCTCTCTGTCTCTCTCTCTCTGTCTCTCTCTCTCTGTCTCTCTTTCTCTCTGTCTCTCTCTCTCTGTCTCTCTCTCTGTCTCTCTCTCTCTCTTTCTCTGTATCTCTCTCTCTGTATCTCTCTCTCTGTCTCTCTCTCTC